>NC_053421.1:8281099-8581099 GCF_016859285.1 Xiphias gladius
GGAGTTTAAAATAAAAGGTTACATGGGCAATGAAAAAAAAAGATTTTTAACAAGAGACGTTCAAATGTAATAAAAGAGCAGGTATAACAATAACAAGTACAGGGCTCGAATCCACAGTATGTTTTTCCATGAAATAATCCTGAATATTCGCTAAAAAAATTAAAAACAAATCAGCTGTTGGCAGCCTTAGTGCAAAACACGCCAGCCCCTTGTAGCGTTGCCTTTAAAAAAACCCATATTTTGAACCTTACACTCAGAACCTCACACCTATAATCATTTTTACTTGGCTGCCTGCTGAAAATGCAGAGGAAATTGCTCTGGCTTAAGCTAGCGTTTAGTCATAAGGATATGGTCAATTTGGTACACTGCCTTGCCGCTGAGTCACTTTACTGTATGTATTTTCTTGTCATCCATTCCCAGAACACCAGTTGAATCATACAGCAAATAAATAATCCCCAGAGAGTTTAGGTTGGTGAGCAATAAACATGTGTCTCAAGCATGTTTTTGCTTCCTTTAACCACACAGAGATGCCTTTTTTTAACCTCCTCATTTTCCATCTGGGCAGGTATTTATTTTGCAGATGATATCTTTTCATGTTAACTATTGATTCCTGTCATCATTAGAGTGTCTAATAACGAGGACCTTGCCTTGACAGTTGTGTTATATCTGCGAGGAGTGACAGGCCCATGTGTTAAAGACATGTTTACTTCACTGTGGGATCAATAATTGCTGTGAGCCAGCATGAGAAAGTATAGGCCCTTACCAGTGTTATCGATGCATGATGTATCACATTATGAAATATACGTAGGAGGAAGCTGCCCACAAGATTAAGGAGTCTTCATAGATCAATGAAGAGTATGAGCATTAATATAGTGCTGCTACTCTCCCCCTCTGGACACCCCAGGTTATTTTTGCTCTCGGGCTGAACACTGATGCACATAGACGTGCTTTCGCGTGAACTGGGAGAATTAGATTTGCCTGTTGGTGTTACAATCCAATATCTATCATTGAGAGGATTCTTTTCACTCCTTTAGCCAAAGGTCTCTCATTTCAGGCCACCATGGCAATGAAAAATGCATTTCTTTTGAGATTTTAAACTTATTAACATGTTCGAAGGACCTACTCTTCATTCCCTTTGGCAACAGTGTGTGTTCGTGTATGTGTGTTTGTGTGTGTTTGTGTGTGTATGTGTGTGCGTGCGTGGGACAGCAATCTTGACCTTGAGAGACAGGTTGGAAAAGACTGTGTGGCTGCTTTGGGTTGTCAGGAAATGTTCTGTCTTCAAATGATTACACCGTTTAAGCCCATGCTGAAATTTAGATGTCTTCATTCAGTGCCTCATATTAACGCTTCTTTGAGCTTGTTGTTTGAAACTACGAAAGTCTTGAAGAAATGACAAACGTCTGTTTTTATTCCTTTCCTGCCTTTTCATTTCAAAATGACTCTAGTGCCCTGCATCATGAACATGATATTTGTAGCCTGGTAATCATTCTGACCACGTCCAGTTGACGTCATATAAAAAACTGAACTCATAAATCTCATTTCTCAAGATGCACATCAGTCCTATATGAGCCCTCATCTGAATATATCCCCACTGTGGAGGACAGCAGAGGCGTGTTGTCATCCAGCTGACCTTTGAAGTGGCCAGATGAAGGGCAGGGAGGGGGAGGGGTGAAGGGTGGAAGGGAAACTTGGGCCAAGGTCAAGAAAGCTAATTTGTTTCCTGCGTCCCCTGCCGTCCCTGAGAGACAGACCACACACTGCCCATACAAGAGGGGCTTTAATGTGGTGAAGGGTGCATAGCATGGGGTTGAGCTCATCAGCTACTGGGTTCTGTGTCACGTAGGAAGCAAAAATCTGTGTTATTGTTTCGAAATATCTTCCTGTAGTGAATAAATCACAATATTAGAGCTGTTAAGACACTGCTTTGACTTATTAGGACAGCTGGGCCACATTGAAAGCTGCACCAGTATATGTTCTGTTGTTTTAGGTTTTTCTTTTTAGGGTCATTTATTTTAATATAATGCACTGCATATCAATATCACAACTTGACCAAGTGTTGGAAACACATTTAAATATGGAGTGGTGGGCGTAAACGTATCAGCAATATGTCTATGTGAAGACTCTCAGCCTACCCGGTCATGGTTATCCAAGAAGAGTTGAACTGAGGGCAACTGGACTTAGTTGAAGATCTTGAAGACGTTTCAAATCTCATCCATGAAAGAACTGAAGAGGAAACGTCTTCAGGATCTACAACCAAGTCCAGATGCCCTCGAGTCAACTCTTCTTAGAGATCAGTTCTCTGTAAAAATACTACATTGCAAGTAAAAATCGTCTATTCAAGGTTTTTCCTAAAAGCACCTAAATATTTGTGACTTAATAAGCATGAATAAAAGGACCATCTTTAAAAATTATATTTAAGAATTATTTAGCAGATGAGCAACCTGCTTTATCAGGACTGTGCGGTTTGATCAGATTTGAGTGACAGTGACCAAACAACCCCCAAATGATCAGATTCTGATTCAAACGTTGCTAAATCCTTATTGGTTCCAACAGACCCCCCCCCCACTTTAAATGAATAGGGAGAAAACGGAGAGAGAGAGAGAGAAAGAGAGAGAGAGATATTTTTCTAACCTTGGCAGAAAATAGTTGGACCATGTAGCATCCAACCACTCATAGTCGGACATTTATTGAGAAAACAGGTTTTCATGGTCTTTAAGTACAGAAGTATTATCAGCAAAATGCACTTAGTGTATTAAATGTTAAATTCTTCATCACCGTGCCAGTTTTAGGTGACTTACATTAAAATATATTTAAAATATCGTTATTATTACTGATGCTTTCATATGTAAGCAGGACTTCAATGTTGTAGGTCAAGGCGGAGCTATTTTATGTACCGGTAGTTTAATTTATAACAGGCCTTGTATTATGTATTATCATTATAGGTTTTGTATGTAAAATCATGTAATCAAAACTATCTATAGCTGCGAAATCAGTATTGTGAGGACAGTAAAGAACGCAGTTTTTGACTGAAATGATTATCTAAAATTTGGTGAAGTAGAAGCACTAAAAGCATTAAATACAAGTACCATAGTAAAGTACAAATACATGAAAAAAATACCTAAAGAACAAATACCTAAAAAACTGTGGTTAAATAAAACATTTTAGTACATGTAATTTATTTACATTCCTTCACGAATATGATGTCTGTAGTTGCAGCAACAGTAACCGCTACTTGTGTTTTTGTCACGGTGGGATCTTACTACTATTCCAAGATCAATTCAAAACTGTTAACGAAGCCCCTTTTACCTAGAGACCCACAGAATGGGAAAACGAAGACTTGCGGGTAGTCATTTATCAACAGGCATAGTCTCACAACGGGGTCAAATTATAGCACATATGAAACACAAGGTGTATGTGTACATGTGGGCATTAAAATTTCCTGTTTCCAGAGCAGATTTAATATTTTTTACTGTCACTATTATTTTTGCTTTGATATCATTTAAGTTTGTTTCATTTTCATGATTTTTAGTTCATATTAAAGTTGACCACCTCCTGCCGTCCGTCAAACACTTACTGGATTATACGACATGAAACACTGTTTTGGCAGCGCAGCTCAGTGTCGGCTCCTTTTAACAGGCAGAGTCAAAGTGGAAATGAATGTATTTGCCACCTCGAGGGCACACATGGTACCTCTGTCGAACCTGTAAAGCAGTGGTTAATCACTGTCTGCATAAAGCTGTAGCCTTCAGAAGGGAAAAGCCATCAGCAATGGAGAGAAAGAGTTTAAATTACCGAGCTCTCAGGTTTGACAAAGGCCAGACCCTGTAATTCATGGTGCATAAGTGTGTATATCTTCGAGGAGTAAACATTTGCTCATGTATGAGGATAATAACATTGGAAAATGTGAGATTGTGTCATACCTGGGTTGTTATCAAGCTTTAAAGATAGTGTACATATAATCAGAGAAGTTTGCCAAGGTTGTGATGGATGAATCTATAGATTAATGGACTCAAAGTTACAAAAGAGATGCATTTTTTTCTTTTTAATTAGCACCTGTGAGCTGTTTCCCATTAACACTGTGCACATTAAAAATCCCTCTGCTTTTTCTAATTAAGTAAAGTGGAAACAGATTAGATAGCTTCTTTGAACAAAGGTCAGTGGTTGCACTTTGTCTCGCTCCTCTGTTTGTTTGTTTGGCCGGCACCAGGAGAGAGTCTGCCACTTCTTCCCAGAATGTCACTTCACAATCACTGTTTGTTTTGCGGAACAGGCTTTTCTTACCTTTCGTCTTCATCTCCTCTCAATCTTTTTTTTTTTTTTAACACAGTGTGATCACTACTTTCAGCTTCGTCAGTTTTTTCTTTCGATAAAAGCAAAAGTATATTCTGCTCCGCAGGTGGGGAGCAGCAAAACAGAGGATGATGTTATATAGATTTTCTGCTGATATGATTATAAAGCATGAGGAATGTCAGATTAAAGCTGGAGTGATGAAAGATAGGCATCAATCAGCGACGTCTCTGGAGAGTCGCAAAGCACGACATGGTTGTCAAGAAGGAGGAATATGGTGACTCATCCCTCTCTAATCTGCCTTTCCTGGCCAATTGATCGGACTTTCATATCCATTAGCCTGGCTTTCATAGCTGCTGTAATGAATGGCCAGACTACAGACATACTTCGAGACCAAACTTGTCTCTTAGACAGAGATAGAAAAAAAAAAAAAAAGGGGGGGGGGGCACAGGGCTAATGTGATTCACACAGGTATCCTGAACCTCCCAGAGTGGTGGAGTCTGAAGACCTCCAGGAATCCCAGGCAACATGAAGAATTGTTTATTTACGTGGTAATTTCATTCACTACAAAGTGCATCATTATCTCTTAATATACAGTGTAGAGGACAAAATCTTGTGTGTCTCTATCATGTGGGGTGTATGATATGGAAATGTCTGGAAATGACTTTAATTTCATGCATTCATGGGTGAGTGTAGACATACCTTTCAGTAAATCTTTTAATATGGTAACATTTTTAGTTTTGTATTTTAGTATCCAGAGAATATTTCTAGTCAGTGCAGTTACATTTCAAATGACACTTTCTTCCTACACATGTGAAATGCCTCTAATGTTTTCACAGTGAACTGCAAGCAGCATGCAGATGTGTTTTTGCTACTGATATTTGGTACAACATTGGATCTTGAAGCCCATGACATATATACACTTTGTGCTTAGAAACTATAATAGATTTTCTAAATTTTCCCTGTCATTTGCACAAAAAAGTGGTTAAACGTGGCATCATGGAAGCTTCTCTGAGCAGTGTTGTGCCAGTGGTCACAAGATAAATCTGTGGGGTTGCAAGATGATTAACTGTAGAGGAACCAGAAGAAAAAATGTTTCTGCTACAAAATTACATTATTTTTTTTTTTCAGAATTTCCTGTAATCTTTTACAACATTTGAACTCTGCCATTTTTCTAGTAAATCACCGGTTAATGTTATCTCCCTCGATAACATTGGAAAATGTTTCAATTCAGTCAAAAGTTGATGGTATGTACTATAAAATGTGATAAAACAACTACATTTATATTTACATTATCATTAGCATTTACATTGACATTCACCTATTTGGCAGACGCTTTTATCCTTACAAGTGAGGAAAAGCCTGATGAGAAGTATCATTTGAAATTATTTTTGGCTGAATTTGCTTGCCTTTTTGAGACTTGGGAATTCCTTATGGTATCAGGCACTGCAGAAACAACTGCTCCTAAAGTCAAAGTTGAGCAGCAGTTGACCATTAAGCCTGTAGCCCTGCAGTGTAAACGCAGAGCTCGTCGCATTTCAGGATCCAGAAATCCCCACTAACTCAGACATTTTCCGAACAATAAGCTGTCAACACTCAGATACTCCGCTCCACTCCAGATTTTAAAATGTGATTCATCTCAGTGGGATTCTTATTGGTACACTGTGGTATGATTATCACCAACACATTCTTTCAGCCCGAATGCCCTGCACAACACCTCTGTTAAAAAAAAAAAAAAAAAAAAAAAGAAAAATCAGAGTTACGCATGAGAAGAAGCTGACAAAGGGAGCCAGACGGGAAGGAGAGAACGACAGAATTTAATAAAGTTCAACAAGGCAGAAAGGATTGCACAAGCAGTGAATAGCGATTCTGCTTTTTTCTCCTTCTTTACAACTTCTGCCTACTTAAACACTTTTACACCCCGTCCTTTTATCTGCGTCTGCATTCACCGAGAGAGGAATAGCTGGACACAGAGGGAGACGCTCATTCCGTTTTTTATTTGAATGTTGACCAAGGATGGCCACCATCTGTGCAAACTGTCTGACTCTATGACTCTCCTGCATCTCCAGCCATAAATATCAGACGGAGCTTCACTTCTCAGATAATTCACACATCGCAATTTATCCTCTCTTCTCTGTTTTGCCACTGTTTAGGCTTGTATCGCTATTTTCTCATGTTGACACAAACAGACGCACCATATCATTTTCAGCAAACAGAGATTTCTGTCAAATATCATCTCACACCCTCCTGTCCCATGTTGTTCTGGCATCTGGTGCTTCTGTTTTTCTTATTCTTCGTCATAAGGAAAACCTCTCCGGTCTTTCCAGAAACCCAGCCTACACTTATCTCTTGCTGGGAACTTTTTTTTCCCGGTCACTGAAAAGCCTTCCGCTAAGCTCAAACACACAAGGGGAGCGGTGAAAATGGGGTAGATGACGTTGTTTTCAGTGATATGGATGTCTGGCTTAAAGACAAAAGTGTTGGTTGAATGTTGCCATGTCAATAAGCCATCAGTCGCGCTGCTAACAATAAGTTAATGATTCCCCAGCAGTAATACATTTATGAATAGAGAAGTGTCTTCTTCAGCCCAGCGGGTGTGCCCATTAAAACAGAGCATGAACAAAATAATTGTGATTTGCAGATAAAATCCACTTTAGAATGGGATTCCAACTGAGGAATTGTTGAAAGAGGTGTAATTTTCCACTAAAACGTGACACACTCACAGGAGCCCTGCTAATCAACTTGAGTATGTGTGTCTGTGTGTGTGTGTGTGAGTGTGTGTTTGTTTTGAAGTCTTTGTGCTGTATAAAAATTTAATGGTAAAATGTATTCAGTGAGGTGCAGTTTCTTTGTTTCAAGCAAAAGTCTTTTTTTAAGAAAGATTTTTTCTTAAATAATTGCCTCTTTTTTTTGTCCTTAGCTGTAAATCAATACTGAGTCAACTTTTAGTTAGTTCTTTTTCTTTTCTAAATATTCAATAGAAAAGATTCTACATCGTTAGAAGTGTTTTGTTTTCTTGTTTTCAAAAAACAGCAGTATGTGTGGAACACATTTAAAAATGTATCAGTTTGGACTTGACACACATGTGCAGTATGTTGTTCCAGGAGTTACACCAGCATCAAAAGCAATGCCGCTATTTAGCAAAGGTGTTCCCAGATAGATATATGTAATATAGCAATTATACCTGTGGAATTATAAAATAAAATAAAATAATGTATCCAAAGAATTTTCCTTCAAAATGCCTCAGAAAACAGTTTGGGGAAAGGCTTGGTTTGCCTGTGCACCGGGGGTTTTGCACAATGAATCTAAGGGGTCATCAGATCATGAATGGGCAGAGAGAAAGTCAGAAAAAGTAAAGTTCTGGCACACAAAAATATTCAGATTTTTCTTTTCATGTTTCCTTTTGAAAGACTGCCCATCTTTACCTTTTGAGGCATCTAAAATTTCAAGGCCTGGATTGAACTAGTCACACGTCATTGAATGAGACTGTCATTGGTCTTTTGTGCAAGCAGCTTATTACGACCCATAGTTACGTTTCATTGCCAAGCAACATCTAAACATCGTGTGAGACAGCATCCATCTTTTCAGCAATTTCCCCAAAGCAACACATTTATGTTCAAGTGACAGTGCCCTGCAGTGACCGTAGTAATTATAACGTGAGTATAGGAGGAAATCAGGTGAAGTTGTTATTTAGCAATAAAATCCACTTTAGGAGGAGGTGGGGTGGATGGATGGCTCGACAAAACACTGGCTTTTAAAACGGGAGACCGCTGATAGTCAGCGTTGTTTCTGTTAACCATGACCATGATCATTCTATAACCTTAACCACATGTTTAATATTTTAACCATGATATCGAAGGTCTTTTAACCTTACCCAAGTACTTATTTAAACCCACACCATGATCTTTCCCTGAACCTAATCAAGTTGTTTTTGCACTTAAACGTAACCAAACCATTACCATAGCATTGTCACATCATGACAATCGTGATTTTACAGTTTATTTGTGACATATCCATGCTTGCTTAAATTCGGGAAATACTCCTATGAGTTATATAAGAGGCTTGGGGACAAATCACCTACATGGTTGTTTAGGTTGTAGAACTTGTTGCATAGAAATACACTCTGTTGCAAGGGATCAGCAGTAGACGTTTCTTTGTAATATGAAAGGATGCACAAGTAAACAAAAAGGTGGGTGATGGGTCTGTATTCCCAGATGCATTTCAAGAATCTACACTGTAAGTGCATTTCCATCCACCTCATTTTATGAATTTTTAAATTTTATTTTCAATTTGTGCACAAAAAAGCCTGATTAGAGGCACAGAAAATTCAAAAAAAAAAAGAAAAGAAAAGAAAGAAAAGAAAAATGTCCAAAGGCTGCAAAAAACTGGGGTGTATCGATAAAAACAAAATGCCACAAAGTGCAATGGAAACAGACTTAGCAAATGAATCATGACGTCTGCAATGGTTTAATGGGACTGACTGGAGAATTAACACCACCAGTTGTTTATCCCAATGTGCTCAATTCCTAATATAATGGGCTGAGACCCACTCTAAATTGCATTTTCTTTTTCCAATTTTGTGGATATTCTGTTAAAATATGTGTCACATTTGGATGGAAACCTGACTTGTGTCACCCTTTTCCTGTGAGACAATTGTTGCATCATGGAAATGCTGCTTGCTGTCATATTAATATTTTTATTGGTGCCCGTCTACTGTAGCATGCTTCCCTGCGTTGTTGATTCCACTTTGCCTCTTTGAGTGTGTGCAGTCTAGACAGGACAGAAATCCTGACACGGAAATGTGACGTGTCTTTTGAGAAAACATTGTGTAGTAGGCTTTGTACAAAACTGCAAGAAGTGCCTGCAGCTTTAGATCAAATCAGCTTACTGTAAATCCACTGAAGCAAAGGCAGTTAACATGCCTTCATGAGAAGGCTTTCGAGGTAACCGCGGGAAGTGTTGACCATGAATTTGTAACTAAAAACTGTAAATGAATACTATTTCATATTAACACCATGTAGAGCATTTGGGGCAAGCACAAAAAATGACCCAACATAAAGGACGTGCGAGATAATATCATTTTAGGGACTTTATCTTGTTGCTCCATTTTGTCAACAAGTTGTTAACGGACACCTCTGATTATCAATGAGCTAGTAAGCCAAACGGACCTAATCCAAAAACAAGGCTGCTGTGATTGAAAGATGTCACTTTGCCAGAACTTGTATGCCTCTTCAGTAGGCAGAGTCTTCGAGAAGGGAGGATAGCCATGCTTTGGTGCTTTAGCCAAGTAATAAAACGTCTAGACACCAACTAACATGAATTTCCCAGAAGAATTAGTGTCATCAGTGTGAGAGCCCTGCCCTGTACTCTGGGGTGCAGTTTGAAATACTGTCTTTTAAATCAATGCTCACCTCTCCACTCTTCTTTTAATTGAGCTTTGTGGCCTCCTGTCAAGACCTTTTGACTGAGGAAAACAAGTCCTTAAGTGTAATGAAGGTAAATCCAACTTTTTCGAACTACTTTCTGTCATGGCAAATCTCAGTCTGTTCAACTGGGACTGGCTAATGACTGTTGTTAAGTAGGAATCTACAAAATGTCATTTCTGGCGGTCCTTTTGTGAAAGAACATTTTCTTACTTATACAAACATGCTTTGTAGCTTTACTATCTGATTCACTTTTAGCAAAGAAACTTGCAGATTTAGCACTTTAATGCTCAAGTTTTAGGATTGATGTTCTATTGGATGTTTTGCCCAAACTACAGGATTATGTAGGTACAGCACAAAACAAACTGCATTTACATCCACTTATGACTGTGGTGACTAATTACTTGAGGAGAATGTTGATGCCTCATAAATGGAAAGAAGCTTGAAGTGAACACTAGTTTCCAAAAGAATGAAAAAGAAGTTGCTACGTGTACCGCAAAAGGTACTTAAGGTGATTTAGAAATGTTACTTTTTATTTTCCTTTTTTTTTTCACCCTTTTACTTGCAAGAATTGGCACTTTGGAGGGAAGTCCATGCAAAACATCTCCATCTATCACACTGGCTGTGTTTCCACAGCAGAGTTATTGACATAGTAAATTAAAGGAAGCACACATCAGGTAGCTCACAGATCTGAGGCATCAACAGCAAACTTATAATCGCAGCTGTGTCATAGTGGGTGAGTTTCTCTCTTTTTTTACGTCCATACTTCTCATTTACTTCTGCCCCTACGCTCTGTAATTCCCTGCACCATTCTATTTTATGTACATCTAAAAAAAGTATGCCTTACTTTATTGGGTGTCTATAAAAGTCCTCCTATTTACCTGAAAGTATGCATTTGTTGGGCACATATATTCAGTTTTATTGGGTGCGCAAAATAAAAAAAAATACTGCTGTTATTAATTTTCTGAATTTCTCATGAGGCATTGATTGTATTTATTTATGCTCTTATTTTGTTAAGCATGATTATTGGAATTTTTATAGAAACACGTCACCGGCATACATTACCATGTAGTGATTTTTATTAGAATGTCTTTGCTTGTTTTTTCTCCAACTTGTCCTTTACTTCTTACCTGAACATTTGTTCTAAGTTTTTTAAGATAATATGACACTTTATTGAGCCCCATGGTAAAATTTGTTAATAAACCAGGGAAATTCTGTGCTGCATGTCAATATTTGACCTTCCTGTGTCCTGTGTGACAATAGCATTTTCCTGCAGTGAAAAGCCTCTAAGTCTCCCCAGTTCTATAAATTTCCCCCTAAAACCTCAGCCCAGGAATGCCATGCGAAAACATCTGTTTTAGCCCTGTCTGTTTCTGTATGTGATTATTAGGAGGAATTATGGGGATTATGATTTCTATGTTGTGACTGCAGTATGACACAAGGTCGTTAATTTTGATTATTCACTGAAACCTCCTAAAAAGTGTCTTAAGAGTATCTAAGGACAGAGGGATCTGTGTGGTCTGTGTATGACAGAGTAGTTTAGGACATGAATGGACATTGCAAAGATGTTTGCTGTTTATGATATTGTCATGTTACGTAACAACAGTTGGCTTATGCATGATATTCTTTTATTTCCTGCTTGAAACAAGAGTGAAGAATGAAAACTGTTTAGGACTTTAACTGTTTTGAACTGAGGAGACGCATCAGTGAGAGACTTGGAAAATGCTTCTTTTATGTCAGCGCCTGGATCCTCTAAATGGCATGGCAAGCTGCCCTGGTTACCATGGCTCTGAGAGGGTTTGGGAGCACATTAATCATGAGGATTTAGACTCCTTTTTTTTTTTTTTTTTTTTTTAAAAAGACATAGAATCTCTCGAACGACCTTTATAAAGCTGATTTATGATGTTCAATATCTGTGTGAGCAGATCATGGGAAATGACTCTGAAAGGTAACAGTTTATGAGCGAGGGAAGCTAGCAGTGTATTGTCTCTGTCAGCAGACTTTATCTCTTTTTTTGATTTAATGTGTATTTTAGTAGAAAATACCAAATCTGTCTGTGTTAAAAAGGTATTTTAATCTGCAGTAGAGAAATGCTGGAGGTCAAATCTCCCAGCACATGCGGATTATTATACATTGGTAGAATTCCAGCTATATATTTTCATATTATAGGCTTATATTGTGTCATGAGTGGATATTAATGTGTGAAAAGGGCTACCACACTGCAGGTTTTACAGCTTAATGAAGATTAAATGTCTTGGAAAAGCTTTGGCGTCAAAAGGTGTATTCATTTGCTACAACAGCCACATTTGGCACTCAACCAGCCCCTTGTTAATTGTGCAATCTGGAGCTAGTAGATGATGTCTGATGTGGCTACTCCCGGACTTGTCTTGAGTAAATGGAGCTGTTTGTGCCCACACATTTTACCAATGACAGAAAGGCAGTTGATAAAAATGAGATCATGCATAAAGAAGTATCGTTGTTGCTGTTGTGCTACCTTTCAGCAGTGTTTTTTTTCCCCCTTCTTCTTTGGTCAGAGACAGCAGATTGATGACGGCGTGAAAGAGTGACATTGCGTTCTGGGAACCCAGGACTATGGCCATAAATCCATGGCGATTCAGCTTTACAATGGCCTACTGTCTAGCCATCAGAGGGGTAGGAGCTTGTTACTGCAACACTAGTGAGCTGCTAGGGTACGAGCATTATGCTTTCTGAAGGGAAAAAAAAGGAAAATTAAGACACCAGGGGGACATAGAAAAGGTGGTAATGAATTATGAAAAACTAATAGAATGAAAAAGAGGAAGCGGAGATAGAAGAAACTTCTTTGGTGAGTGAAAATTTCCCACGCTCCTTGGACATTAAAGCGCTATGATTCTTTTCAAGTAGATATGTCAAATCACAGCCTCGGCTGTATTAGAAAGCAAATAAAGCACGTGGACAAATAATCACTCTAAGTTTCTTATTGACCTTGGAGAACCAGCTGTGTTGTGAGTGCAGCAGCTCAACTTGGCTCTCTGCTCCCTCCCTCAATTCTAGTGTGTGTGTGTGTGTGTGTGTGTGTGTGTGTGTGTGTGTGTGTGTGTGTGTGTGTGTGTGTGTGTGTGTGTGTGTGTGTGTGTGTGTGTGTGTGTGTTTGTGCACGCTTGCTTACTTCTTCGTCTGATGTGTGAATGAGCGGAAAAGAGTCCTTGAATATAAACGTTTGTGTTTGTGCAAACTACATGCATTTGTGTGTGCATGTACAACGTGTGGCTACAGCTGTGTAATTTGATTGGTTGAAAACAAGTTCCAAACTTATTAATAATTGCCATTTGGTCATATGCAGCTGGCACTAAACAGTCTTAGGATACAAAACCTTGAGAGGTCAAATGTGTTACAGCTAAATGTAGAAAAATAGTTACAACGTCCCAACAGCAAAACTTCAAAATAGCAAATAACATTTAGGTGAGTTCCAATTATTTTTTTTAATAGGGTAAAGTAAAAGTTTTAGCTTTTTCTTTATAACTACTTCAACTAAGAAGAGGAGATACTTCCAACAAGAATGAGTAAAATTTTCCACTGTTTTAAATGTGGGCCAACAATGTAATGATGACTTGAGGAAAACAAGTTGCAGGATCAGTTCTAGTTGAGAATGTTTCAAAGTAATTTCAGTACCAGATTCAACTTAGTTGTGCCGAGTATTTTGACACATACAAGGAACCTGACTGCAGGTCTCAGTCGCACTCGACATAATTACACACAGTGCAGAGAACACATTTACAGGACAATACAGATAAAGACAGAGAACAAAAGAAAGTTATCAAGCTAGACAAGTAAAATCAAACTTAAACAATTTTAACACATAGGTATTAAATGCAGACAAGAGACAACTGAGATGTATTGGTTGTTACTGGGATGTACAGGATTGTGGTATGTGTAGTGAAAGAAGTGCATGGCAGTGCAAAGAATGCCTGGATAAATACTGTATGGATAATATGTGGATCATTGTACATATATATTAAGATAGATGTATATGTAGAGGATATACACTGTGATATAAAAGATATGTATGTACACTACGAGAATTTAGTATTTTAGCTGTAGGGTAATTGTTCATGGGTGTGATGGTGTGTGAAAAGAAGCTGTTCTCATGTCTGGTTGGTTAAACAGTAATTTGACATTAATGGGATATTTAGAAGACGTGATAACAATGTTAGAAGGTCAGTTCAACCTAACTACAAAATTACATATTTTCTGACTTACCTCTAGCACAGCGGTTCCCAAGTCAGTCAATTAACAGTATAGGAATGCAGGGGAAAAAAAACAAAAAATTCCAGACATTCATCTAATCATTGCTTTTTCCCGTGAATTACTGTATAGTATTAACTTTTTCAGACCTCTAAAAATAATTCAAATAATTACCTATTGTTTTTTTGGCAAACCAGCTCACCTAACCCATAGAAATATGCAATTATTTATGTTATGCTACAAATACATATTGCGATGAGTGGAATTTTATTTACGGTGCTTACAGCGACATTACGACATTTAAAATGTTAAAGAGTAACAAACTAGTTCCAATGCAAACAGTGTGTTAGACTGTACAGAGTAATGGGGACACAGGGTCTAAGTTTTTTTAAATTAGTCATTTTCAATACTTTTAGCACCAGAGAATTCCATTCAACTCCCTTGTATTGTAGATGGCAGCAGAAATATCTTCTGAAAATAAATGGACGTCTGAATGTCTAGATACCACGAGAGCTAAGTTAGAAATGAACCAAGCCTCTGAATAACAAGAAAGTGACTGAAATAGCACTGTAAAAGCAGAAACCTCTACCTACGCTGGTCGTTAGCCAACATTTTTCCCGTCATGAATAAATGGGCACGATCATTGAGTGGAAAATATTTTACTCCTCCATTTGATCACCACAAAGACTCTTGGTGATTTTGGCTCAGTAATGGGAGCCATACCTCAACTACCAGCACTCTCAAAGCCTCTCCTTCTTCCCTCCACATGCAAGCTGGAGCTGGAAGCAGCTCTACAGCATGTCCTCTTCCTGTGTGACCAGGCCTGCAGCACTTGTCATCTCCCTGGTGGCAGCTTAGATTCTCCAATTTTTAGGTTAATTAATCAAAAATGATTTCTTTTCTCATTAGCCATGCATTTGGTTTGCAATCTGAAAAATCAATGTTTTACAGATGTATCCCAGGGTTTTCTTTTTTTCAAGACAGTGCTGATTTTTATTGGGTATAGATTTAAGAGCGTGCTGAGGGATTTTGAGTTAACTCAGCCACACACAATCACATAGGTTTAACCACAGACACACTAAATGCGTATAATACATAGTCAAATGCCCAAATAAACACCAGCATGAATACAATACATACAAAACAGACACAAGCACACAAACTTGGCTCCTTCTAACTTACTTTCAGTAACTGGAATCTTAGTGAGCATTCTGCGTTGAATGTAATCTGTTCATCTAACTGACACGGACAGCAGTTCTGCTCTCTTTCTCCATTTTGGTTTGCCTATACGAAGTCGATCGTTGCCAAACCCAAGGGGTTGAGCCACACACACTCTCTCTCTGGGTAGCACTCTTTAATCACGTAACAGCTTCCAGTTCTAGTTCCTGTTGGTTGTAAACAAATGTAATGTTGCATTTCCTGCAGTCTAGACATAACAACAAGAGAACCAGAGAGGGGAGAGCTTGTGGTTGCTAAGGAGTGGCTGGCGCAAGTCGACAACAAACCAGGGTCTGTGGTATAGAGGAAGGAACAGCGAGATTGATAGAGCAGAGGCGTGCTTTCGTCCTATTTTGAGCTTTGCATCACTGAGGCAGGTCACAGATATTAGGTGAAAGTTAGGTACGTGTGATATTTTGTTGAAAATAATTTGTCCGGGATGTCTGTATTTGTCTTATTGTATTAAAGATGCATTTATGCCTTCTCTTTATGAAACAAAAGTGTTTAAAAAAGATTTTTTTCAATTCATATGACTTTCTCTGGTGATGAATTCCAGTAAACTTTGTGGACCCTGAAATGTGCCCCTAATGCCATCTGCTGCACAGTTGTTCTGCCGTGTCTAGTATATGGTTGTATGTGTGTGTGTGTGTTTCCTGCGTTTGTACTTGCGTACACCAGTCCCCACCCACCGTTCCACTCAGCTACACAGGAAAAAGAAGATGAAGCAGAGGAGCAAAGGAGCCCAAACAGAAATTATTATTGATTTAATCACATAATCAGCCGCAAACACTTCAGGCCAAGATAGCAAATCCATAATAGCCTCCCCACATAACAACCCTTACAAATTTACCATCAAAGCCCACCGCGCACACACTGCAAACACAGGAACCAGGGGTCACCTTCAGTCGCCAGCAAAATATTGACGTTCCTAATGCTTCTATATGTTTTTGAGTTAAGCATTATCAATCACCGATAAGGGCCTGATGTCTTTAAAACATAACTCCTATGTCAGAGGGATTATAGCATCGCTTTTCTTGTCATAATCTAAACATATCTTTTCAGACAAAAGAAGAGGATGGTAAAATCAATGTTGTCAGAGGCAGACATTTCCCACTGTGGCTGGTCCAGTCTGTCTTTAGATGAGATACAGGAACACTGTTCTAACCTTTGAGACATCAAGATTTGTCTCAGTCAAGTGCTTCTTTTCCAATTTCAATAAATAATAATAATACATTTTTTAATTATTATAAATATTATTTTTTTCCCTAATTTCCTAAAAAACTTCACACCTATTACATCTCTAATCTCTGAAACAATTTTGCTCTTGTGTTTACAGAGTTTGTTGGGATACATCAAAAATGAAGCATAGAATAATTTCAATAAAGCACAATAATAAATTGGCTCTCGTTGAATTAATGCATTTCATTACTAAAGTCAAAAACAAGAGCACAAAAACAAAAGCCTTTGTGTGGTTTTTGTTTTGCTAAATTGTTCTTAAAATTAAAAAAAAGTGTTGCTTGAGTCAATAAAGACACACAATGAATGATAAATTGACATCAATAGACTGAGGTCTGTTTTCATGAAATAAAGATAAAAAGTCTTCAAAATTGTCTGTCTTGTCAAAACGTCGTTTAAAGCACCTGAAAATTGTAAGTTTTGTTACCTTGAGAGCAGCTGCAAGGCCTCCATGCCTGAAAATGTGGGACATGTAAAATGATGAGACAACCCATGCATGGATTAGGTACAGTGTTCAAGGCTGTTGAGTAGGATTGAATGTTGTTTTTTTGGAGTATTTCTGTGACAAGGCTGTTGATTTATATTGCCTTAATGTTTCTCACTGGCACTAAAACTCCCCACGCAAAGCCAGACCCCTCCGCAAGATTCTCATTAAAATCAAACCACATTTTTGACACTATTTTTCTCAGCAATAACTTTTCCATGTATTAAAATCCTACAATTACCTCTCCGCATATTAGTTTGGGTTGTTAGTGGCGGACTCCACCATGCCCGTGTTGGATTCAAATCGCCTACCTACGCATGAGGGAGTCACAGGAAATGGCACAGCATGTGATCCAGTGTCACTGTTTCCAATTTCATCTCACTGATATCTGCCTCACTGTTTACTGTTCACTGACAGCTTTATGGTTGGGTTAAGAAAAACCCACTCCGGTTGAGTAGTAAAGCTCACACTACATTTCCCATTGCTGTATGGTAAAATTAGTTAAAACAGAAGAAGCAGTAGGAAAATGAAATTATATGTAATAATTTATATATATTTTGTGGATATTATAGCTGTATAAGAGAACTGCAACATATAAGGGGTAAATGAAACAAACAGGCGGATATCTGTTATTTAATAACATCCCAGTATCAACTCAAATATTTGCCTAACTTGGCTGTTCAGCGCACGAAGAAAGATCATTTCTCTAATTTTGCATGGCTACATAACCGTGTATCCAATTCAGATTTTAACACTCTCAACATCCATCTCTCCAGCGATCTAGCCGTTCAGTTGCCTATCCCTGTCCATCTAGCCCGGGGCTATGGAAGCCTAATTGTTTACCAAAGGGTTGCGGCTCATTTGCTCCCTGAGATTGGGCCTAATTAACACTAACTTGTCTGAACACTGAGGAGCGCTGTCCACTCCACTTTAATCTAATCTGTACTCTTTCAAAAAATAATGAGATCATTTACACCTCATTAACGAGCAATGTAATGTCTGGGCATTAATCATAATGATTGCTTATCATTTCACTTTGCAATATTATCTCCTCTAATGAAACTGTTCACACAACTGCCAAGAGGGCCTTAATTGGTCGTGTGAAATCACAGAGCACCCGGCAGCTTGCCGCGACGTGTGTGAAGTTCTAATTTGCATGGGTGGGGGAGAATTTGGGGGAGCGAGGGGATGGCATCACTTAGGAACACACACACAAATACACACTAACACATGGTAAGGTGCATAGAAATGTAGAGAGGTGATTTAAGAAAGGGTATTACCACGGCACTGTACTGTATGCAGACAAAAATAGACATATTGGAATTTACCAACAGCCCTGGAGGATCAAGCTAATGCTTTTATTGAATTAAATCATTTTTTTCAAAATACACACCTGCATATTTTGTCCATTCAAGACATTATCATCACATCTGATTGGAAACATTGAGTCTGAAACTGCTCCTGATGTCTGCTGTCCTTCTCTCTGGCATAAGATCCATGCCAGTGGTGGATGTGATTATCCAGGAAACATGGCATCCAGACTGATCCCAGCTTTGTGCCACCACCGTGAAGCAAAGACATGAAAAACACCCATCCAATATTCCAGTTTTTGCATTGTAACCTCTTATTGCCTGCTATATATCCACCAAGCTGGTCATCCCCGGCACTCTTGGCTCCTGGAGGGATTCTAAACAGCGCTAATTCCAGTAAAAATATACCATCCCTCCCCAGCGTGAGGACCACCTAAAGAGGCCATGCTTGACTGGAAGGCGGAGAGCACTGAGGCTGCTCCATGCCCCGGCTCCCCAGGCTTAGGGGGGCTTAGGTGCGGATGTCATTTGGTCTTTCTCCCTGGTCAGAGTGGCTAGCCGCTAATTGTGGCCCCTGGTCTGTGAGTTGAGCTTGTGTCGCTGAGGAGAAAAGGCTCGCCTAAATTGAAATCTGAGTAGCGTGTCTGAGTCGGGTTGACTTCCACTCCATCATGGATGCAGTTTTAAGGCACAGTCATAATTCCTTCTGGGCTAATTTCATCATCCAAAGAAACATTATTTTGTCTGTTGGCTGCACAAAACTTTATCAACCTTTCCTCTTATTTTATTCCATTTCGCCGTTCATTGGATCATCTTTGCAGGTCGCTAAGACCACGACTGGCAAGTCAAAGGCCAAGAGTGAAACTAAAAGTCAAGGCCAAGATCAAAGTCACAATGGACAACTCAGAGTCTACTTAGTCTACTTAGCCTGAGAAGAGAAACTAAAACGTTGGATAATGTAGTGATATTTCTTAAGAAAACCTAGCTGTTTTGTTGCTGCCTCTCATCTTAGTGGACTGTTAAATTTAGTCCATAAATCTGTTTCTTCCAAGAACCGGTAATCCCAGTTAACATGACTGACGGAGACGGAACATTACTGAATGGAAGAGCCTTCTTATTACCGGTACTGCGACAGGTCAAGTTGCTAAATCAACTCCTCAACAAGAGATATTTTGGGGCAGTGGAGGACGCTGTTTTATTTATTAGGGCTAAGTTACAGTGTGTGATCCTGTGGATGAATGCAGGTCACTGAATGAGACTTTGCATTAAAACAGTGATTAGTTCATTTGTCCGTTAATCAGTCTTTCACTTTCCTGATTAGTTTTTATTTGTCTACAAAAATTTAGATACTGTTTGTCAAAGTTAATTCATATTTTTATTTATAGTTTTCAATGGTGAAATGAATACTTGTACACACTATATCTGCTGTGTATTTCAGTCTCAAGTCCAACCCCTGACCCTTACCCCATGATTGTAACCCTAACCCCTGACCATAACCCCCGATCATATCATAGAACTTCAGTGGTCATTATAGGATTAATGCTGAGGATAACATTAACCAAAACGGACATTTAGCTGGCTGCATCAGGATCCCATAATGGCTGAGACCAAGGCAAGACAGAATCGAAATACTCAGGAGACCAAGACAAGTCTAAGGTGTCAGAAGTACAAGGATTAGTCTCAAGTACCTCAGCTCTGCCTCTTAGTATACCCAACCCCTCGCTATCAATCCTCCACATCATTTCCATCCTCTCCTCTCCTGTTCCTCAGTGTAAAGCTAACTGTCTGCTCCTCTCTGACTAACATCTGCTGTATGGCAAAGTCAAACGCCTGTGCTGCCATAACCACGTGCTGATATGATTTATTCTCTCCCCCGAGGACTCCTCTAATGAACAGGGATGTATGCTCAGCAACCCTGTACATGTAACCTCCGTGTGCTCAGAGGACAGCCGTGCTGTAATATGATAAGTGCCTTGTCGATAGGCTCTATGATATGCTAATCATACTAAAACACAGTGCCTCAGGCTCTCCCCTTGTTTATTTATGAAGGCTTGACCTGGGGGAGAACAATAATCGGCTTTTCTCTGAACTCTCTAACCCTGGGAGCCAAGGGAACCGCCAATCACACACATCTGAGTCCTATAATTCCCCCACCTCTCTCTCACTCTCTCTCTCTCTCTCTCTTCCCTCTGTTCCCCCTCAACCCGAGCTGAAATGGCAGATTTATGCAAACAGCACTGTGTGTGCATTTTCCTGCCCGCATTTGTCTGGGGCACATGTCAAGGGCTCAGATCATTAAACTAATTATTAATTGGGACTGATGTAAACAAGTTGTCAGCAGCCTGCCAACTTGACTGTGTTCTCAGCTCAGCAAATATAATGCACTAACCTGATGTATTGCGGGTATTATAAACCCATAATTTGCATAACAAAATTTGTAATTTTCACTGATGCAAATCCAGTGCAGGAAAACAGCCTTGTGTGTATTTTGTGTAAAATATTGGGTTAGTAGTTTATAAAGAGCAATTATGGTGCACTTTTATGAAAAAATCTTTTTGATGAGTGATGGTAAGGGAATACAGTAACAGTCTCAAGTGCATGGATGGTCTGCCAAACATTCCCATATTGCTTGGGTCTAGAGACAGATTGAGCTACAGTGTAAAATGAAATTGCTTGTAAACTTTTCTGAATATAGAATTAACCTTAATGTTTTTTTCATCATTCATTCATTTTTTATTAATTATTTTTAACGACTTTAGAGACGCATTAATGTCTTTCAGTGTAGCCTATGATATATCATGTAATATATGCACATTTTACTGTGTTGCACATTAAGTAGGCTACTGTAACTACAAAACAAAATGCAAATGAATGTCCACTACTGTTCTGCGACTTTTGTGACTTGGACAAACAGCAGTTGCCTTGTGGATGTATGCCATTAAACCCCTGCAGAAGAAGAGAACTCAATGAGTTGATATGTTAGAAGTAAATTGATCAAAAGTCAAATCTGAAATAAAAATCAAAAATGATGTGGAAAATGTGATGGAAATATGGTATTTACATCTGTCATGTATTAATTTCAGGAAGAATATAGTCTCCTTATTGCTTTACACATATCTGATGCTTTTGTCTTCTGCAGTCACATGCTTCATGTACAACCTGATTTATTCCCTAAGCCTGTTTTTATTGCACTTTGTCACATTTTGGTTTTATCAATACACCAACATTTCCACCTCAGTAAAATGGAAAAAGCATTTTATGTGAATATTCCACTTTTTCTCTTTATTCATTTTCATTTCATTTATAGTATCCTTTTTGAAATCTTTTTTAAAAATTATTATTATCTTATTATTATGACTGATTGCTTGGCACAAAATGATAATCATCATCATCAGTTGCTTCAGTGGCATCTTCATGTTCAGAGTTACTGCCATCAAAAACCCTCCAATAGCAAAGACAGTGCAGTGAACTTGAGTGAGTCTGACACGCTGGCATTGTGCCATCATGTTACTGTGGCAGTAAACTAACATAAAGAAACTCTCGCCTTTTGTCTGTGTTAATTTTTAGCGTCAGTAACACGAAATGAGACCAGAAAGTAAACATAACTAACATACTTCGGGTCTCTAAAGACCCTGTAGACTTTTCAGAGAAAAAAATCAGAAAACCAGTGGCTCTCAACAATTTGGGGGACCAGAGAAGAGCTGAAACATAAATGTTCATGTCCAGCCATTGTCTATACCATCTCAAACAGGGCCAAGGCAAGTCAATGTCCGTTAACTTCGCTGTTTCTTGCCTTTGACTTTGACCGTTTGTGTGTCTGGCTATAGATTGGCTTGTTATGAGTACAGCTCCCCAGCCACTGCAAAAATAAGGCTGTACAAATATTTAGAGGAAGACGAGAGGCTGGTCTGAATGGTTGGTGGATGTGTATCGTAGGGTTTATGTCACTCACTGGGGTGACACTTTTATTTTATAATTTGTGTTGCTGCAACCACAAAAGACATTTGCCTTTCACACAAATAAATCATAGTTTTGCTAAATTCCATCATAGAGTACTACAGTAGTACTCTACTATAGTAGATATAGGACTATTTTTTCATACAGTCTTAGTCTCAAAGTATTAAAAAAGTGCAAATGTCTCTCAGGGTGGGGCGTAAATCAGAGCTTGGTCCTTGCATCTGTGAGCTAGGAAACAAAGGTTTGTTTGTGTGCCTCAATCACTCTTGCTCATGAAAGCAGACACTTACTTGAAAAAAAAATCCTCTCTCTCTCTCTCTCTCTCTCTCTCTCTCTCTCTCTCTCTCTTTTTTTTTTTTTTTAGAGAAACACTCTAAACCAACATCCTGGGTATAAATTTGCAAAACGCAATACAGGCCTGATTGTGTGTTGAGTGGATGTGGGGCGAATACGAATAGACCCTGTACCCCTTCCTCTCTCCTCCTCCAAATAGTACAACTCATTCCCTTCACCTCCCCCAACCCTCATCTCTTCTCAAGCAGCCAAGTAAGTAATATAAAAAAAAAAAAAAAAAACTAAAAAAAACCCGATTTTATTGCTGTTCTTGTTACAGGAGAGAATTTTGAGCTCTCATCTTCATTTCAATATGACAGTGTAACCCAGTTGCTCCTGATTTGGCCAAAAATAATCTCAGAGAATGAGGAGATGATTTCCCTCAATTTACATATATTCTAAGTGCTTTCCCAGCACAAACTGCTTTGCTGATATGACAGCCTGAACCAGCGCTGAAAATCTGTTTAAATACTGTAAAAATCAGTTTAAAAATTTTAAACTTTTTTACTGCAATCTTAGGCCCTGCATCAATCTTATATTATAAAAATGTTGTACTTGACTGATTCCTAACTTCTTCCGCCTTCTTTATGTCACTGCCTTGGCATTTGCAAGATAGGATCATAAAGTTACATGTGCATTACAGTCTACAGTATCATAGTGAGGCCGAGGCTGTGAGAACCTGAATGGAAAGGCTGGGAACAAGTGAAGCCTTGGCACTGACACCAGGTCAGCTCGAAGCCCCCTCACAGCCCAGCCCTCAGCACCAGGTGTTCCCTGCATTCAAATGATACTCTTATTCATAGACTGGCCCAATTGGAGTATTAAAACTCAAAATTTGCAACTGAATGCTGATATAATCCTGGAAATATATGTCTCCATTAAAAAGTAGCCCATTTAAAGCAACAAGGCGGTCTTTGTGTGAAGCTTTATGTTTATTTATCAAGGCGCTTAGAGGGAACCAGGGGTGGGGGTTAAGGAGAAGGGGACGGGGGGGTAGCGAGGCAGACTTTCCAACTGTTTACATGTTAATTTCAAACTTAACAGCCCTTGTCCTGGAACTATTTATACACCAAATGCAAATCATTTTTTTCTCCTTTTGTTATCGTCTTTTTTGCAGACACTTGACTGTTGATGGAAAAATGCAAATTAATGTGTGTATGGAAACTTTGGTGACAAAGTCATACAGTTGGATTGAGTGACAGGTTGCATTTTGTTGATATGATGCATTCTTTTCACCAAGGGCAACTGAATTTTCTGTTTTGACTGCAACAGGTGTCAATTACACGAAAGACCTCTACCAAGCAGTTTTTTTTTTCTCTTTTCATTGGGGAGTTTAAGTTCTACTAATATTTCTCACAGGAAGAGATACGCTGGAGCAAGACATAATCTTATTGGTCGAGTTCTGGTAAAAAACTAAACTGCAGGTACTTAAACAAACACTTGAGGAGCCACGACCAAGTTGCTATTTCCTTTATGGATGATCATTTGGCCAATTCAGAATGTTGAATCACTGGAGTAGGCAGTCATTACGAGAGAAAGCTAAATGTAGGCAAGTTAAGTGGTTGTTCTTCCCAATCAGATCAGCCATTTCACCCATTAAGTGCATTTTCTTCTTCTTCTTTGACACCCTGTCCTTCTTCAAGCAAAAGACCATGGGCTGACAATGATACCTGTAAAGCAAAGCAGTTGTTGTCTTTGCAAATTGTTTTTTGAAGTGTGAATACACACTACTGACTCGTTATTTCCTCTCATGCAGGTGGGAAATGTGCATGGAGACTGTAGTCTTTGTGGTGTGTTCAAGAACAAAGTATAACCAAAGATATTAAGTGATAAAAAGTGTTTAGTGTAATGAGTCAGCTGGTTCTAGCACCCTACTAGGCATCTAGGCTGACAACACAACCCAATATCCCAATGAATTATGTCCATATTAAATGCTTCTGCCCCTCATGATTTATGTCCAATGCCAACACGCGGCATCAATAGATGAATTGGTGTGGCCTATACAGAATGTAAGTAAGGATCTGAGGAGTTTGGGGCAGCGAATAGTCATGTAGCTTGTCTGGCTGTTCTGCAGGAGACAGATGTTTGCATTCTGTCACAGGCCCGCAGTTAACATTTGCCTTTTTATTAAACATAACCACAATCTTTCCCTAAGCTTAACCAAATGTTTTAAATGCTTCACCTTAACAGTAACCAAGATCATTCATCTATGACTCGCAGATGAACCAGCAATTCTGACCACAGTCATATTACGTGTCACTAGTTTAGTAATACTGAGCTGTGGTAATCCAAACAGGATTTTTTCTGTTGTTGTTTTTCAAGGTTAGCTTAAATAATTTCAAACAATTCATATTAAACTGTAGCTAGGCTATATAATTTAGCTTGCTAATCTTCAAAGAAAATAAATTCAAATAATTTAGCAAACATGCAGCCTAGATGGATGGATGGATAATACTTTTATAAATAAAAACTGCTAAACATAAGCAGCGAGACTTTTTTGCCTTTTGCATTGTTAGTAGTGAGGTTTAAGTTTTTTATTAAATATATTTAAAATGTGTAGTAAAAACAGTTATGTCATCTAAGACATTTTTAAATTGACAGACAGAGATGTGTTGAGAAAAAAGAGAGAGAATGATTTAGAGAGGTTGATATGAACTGTGGTCAGCTAAAATGCCATGGCAACTGGTCAAGAGTCCACAGAGAAGGAATGTGTCTAATGAAATGTAACAATACCACCCCCCCCTCTCCCCCTCTCCCGTTCTCCCCCTCTCCCCCTCTCTGTCTCTCTCTCTCTGTGAGTGAATGAGTGGGTATGTTTTATGGTTGGAGTGCCGAGGCTCGACTGCAGCTTTGTTTAGACGGGTTTTGGATGTTTGGCTCATTATGTTTAGGTTTTGCTGATTGTTTTTTAGAAGGATTTGATTGAATAAACAAATGTCATCACTTTATTCCTATCATTCAAGGGCTTTTTACGCCATTGTCAATACATGATAAAACATCTTTCTTCAGGAGTGCATATTTTTGGCCTTCCTCTTTACTTGATTTTTTTCTCCTTTTTTTTTCGAGACACAGAAAAACACAAGGTCTCTTGGAGTGAATAAGACAGCAATTAATTATACAATCATTGTCAAAGTCACAAACCTTGCGATGTGAGTTAAATGTAAACCGGAGTACAATACCCTTATGAAAACAATATGTAAGAAGGCTGAAAACACTTGATTAAGAGTAGTTTGAGTGTTTTCTTTGCCAGTCATTTAGATTGAAATAGAAGAGCCTTTTATTAAGAGCACCCAACTTGGAAAATAAACCATCTACATAAGAAGTTTCATTGCTGAAGTACTGTATGTTGGGGAAATTTTATTTTTCAAGTTAATTAGCACATGAATGAGTGAAATAATAAACTGCACATATCTGATGAAAATGCACAGTAGATGTTGACTGCTTTTGTTGGTCTCTCCACACAAACCATGCATAAATCAGTCATCACTGCCGCCTCTTTCTTTCCGTCTGATTATGATGCTAATATCACCACTCTAAACAAAGAAACAATCCCAATGACAGAAATGGGAGACATAACACTCTTTATTACAAAAGAGGGAAAGTATAGCGGTATTACGCAGGATACAAGACAGGGGGGCGGAAGGTGATGCCTACAGAGAGGTTGCATCGGCCTGCTTACGTGATCACCTGAATTATGCACAATCCATTGTGTTCAAATATCATAAACTGATGTATGAACATCCCCCCCCCCCCCCCCAACATGGGCCAAAATTATTATTTGTGTGGCTGCAGAGCTGCAGAGAGACAATTAGTCATATTCGTATGCTGAAATTAATGAGAGAGATGCGGGAGATAAAGAGAGAGAACAAAGACAGCTTTTTGTCACTTCTTTCCATCTGACAGGGATAATTAGATATATGAAATTGAAATTCCTCACTGGGGGGTCCTGTTGACAACACTATATTCTGTTTCAGTCCTCTCCCCCTTTTTCTTTTGTGTTCTTGTTTATGCTAATTTGGACCCAGTGTTTTTCCCTGACCGCTAAAAGCAGCATCCTCCCCAGCCTTCTGATTCAATTCATTGCACAGCAAAGAACGGCTTGTCAGCCTATTCATGCCTCCCTTACCTGTGACACAAGGATTTAATGAGGGAATCAATTATTTCTCATTATGATCAGTGGAATTTAGCTATTTTATGTCCACAAGCTTAAAAATAAAATATATGTAAATTAATTAAAATCATGTGTTATTCGTATTTTATATTAACAGAGTTCATTTTGATTTCATTATAGAATATTTTTTCATAGGTCTGTTTAAATAGTATTTCTCCAAATGACACATTTATTGAATGTCATATTGTATTTCACAACATCGCTTTCCATATAATGGGAGTTGTCACCAATCTTCGACCCCTCACCTTTCAGCCAGTCATCTGCTACCTACCACACTGCAGGCCAACCAACTGCAGCTGGAGTCTCAATGCTGCTAAGTAACCTCCAAATTAATCAGTTAATTGCTGCCATTAATAATGGATCTCTACTATGATGTCGAGTGATAGCCAGGTTAGCTAGTTAGTCAACTGGCTAGGTGGGTAGTATTTTGCTCGCCAAGAGGAGCTGAAAAATAAAATAACGCTTCAAGCTTTAATCCTTTCTTAAATTATTTCACCACCTTGTTGTTCATTAGTTACTTTATTTATTACATCATTTATTTGTTTAATATTGCACACTTTGGGCTTCCATATTTCTGTGCATTTACAGCAATTCAGTCATTTGTCATTTTTGACTGCTTTGTGTCATGTGAACAACCCTCGCAGTATGAGGGAGGAACATCTGATAAAAGAACATTGTGGTTTGAGTGGAATTATGGGTTACGTCACCTTTCACCACAAAACTAGAAGGGGCCTCTGAAAGTTTTCCTCTTACATGAGAAACAACTGCTGTCATGTTTCTCACAACTGACAAAAAGACTAAGTGGCACACAACAGCGCCACATAAATATATGAAGTTGATATTATGTCCAGACATTTCTGTACCTGCATCTATGGTGGAAAATTGGAAATTTTAGAAAAGCATAACCCTGTTTTTTCATGAATGTTTTTAAGTGCTATTATATTGCACTTTAGCTACACCTCAGCTTTTATTAATGTCTGTAGAAAAACAAAAGATGGTGAAAGATGGAAAAGACTGTCTTTCAAGGCTGGTTTCTGATTTATTTCATTTATTACAAAAAAATTCAAATGTCATTTTCTGAAAGCATTTTGGTTTCTGTGAAAAGAGCACACATAATTATATTTGTCATATCTATAATATTTTCTCCATGTTAATTACATGGTTTTAGGTTAAAATAGTCTTACATAGCCTATTCATAATGATGCAAATAAATTCTAGTATTACTAGTTATATTCAATCCTTGTTGATTGACAGCTTGTTGGCCTCTTGTACACTAGATGTTCTCCTCTAATCAATTTCCAATATCTAGACCTGAGATTATTGATTGTCCAAGACCGGAAAAACGAAAACCTGAGAAAAGCATGGAAAAAAGTGGGGATGGAGCATGGTTGGAAGCAGGGGAAGGAAAGCAGGATGAAGATATGAATTGAACCGGAAAGAGCCTTGTGTCTAATGCTTGCCACATTCGCTCTTGAATGAAGGTCTAATTACCCATTGGTATTTGGTGCCAGTGTTCCCAGGTCCCAGCAGCCCCTGGGCCTATGCAGGCACTGAGCGTCCAGAGCCAGCTGCCTCCCAAACACTTGCAGGTATACAGGCTGGGCTAATAGTCCTACCACAAGGGAGCCAGATGAAAGAGCAGGAAACTGCTGCCAGAAGCCCCGAAAGGATTTATGTAAAGACAGGAGAGAAATATAGGGATGTAGTGGTGGTGAAACCCATCTAAACTTAAGTTACCTACCTGTTTATCTGCTGAATAGTGTACCATGTTTAATTCCCCAGATAAATCTTCATGACCTGAATCCCAGGTTACAGATAATAGTATCAAGATGATGGAAGTTACAGGTCTGTAAAGGTAAAATATGTGTGAATGCTTTTAGGAAGTACATATCTGTATCTGTGTAAATATCCTTGCTTCATACACCCCAACAGCCTCCACCGGTAAGATAGGGCAGCATGTAAAGCAAAACACGCCCCACACCACTTGTTGCATATTAATTTGACGGGCACAGTAAAGGCCTGAAGGCTACTCTGATGAGTGTATCTACATTTTTATCAGTAAAGATCTTTCATCAGGCAGCCCAATAAGAGAATAATGTTCGGAGAGACTTTAAAAAGAAATGTAACATGAAATAATGAAAGTTAGGGGGACAAAAATAGGATTTTGAAAAGTGAGGGGGAAATTACACTCTTGCACAACAGACAGAGAAAATGTTGCAGACTGGAGTTTAAGTCCAAACACGCTCTATAATGTTCCATGTAATTTTGTATTACACTTCGATTAGGTTGGAGGAATTTTCAAAATTAAATCAGAGGTTGAGACATCCCGACTCTAAGTCCCTAGTATGTGTCAAGCTACAAAAGCAGTTGACTTCCCATGATGCAACTCGATGATGTGTTTCTTTGGACTCCTTGTCCCTACTAAAGTCACACTCCTTTCAAACTCTGGATATCCATTTTTCAATTCAAGCTTTTCTGTTTAAAAAAAAGTCTCAAATAGAGATAACCCTGATGACATAATCAGGGTTATTATTCAAACTTTGGAAAGCTCCTCCTGCGCCTCAGAAGACGCTGTACAGCTGTTTTTTACTGGCTGAGTAGAACTACCCAGGACGAGTAAACTGAAATTCAAGTGTAAAATCAGCAGTGTCCCTTTAACTGAAAACATCAAATGTGTACATATGCAAGCATAGTAATTGTAAGCTGTTTTGTCAGACGAATAAGTGGCTAAAATATAAATTCAAAAGTGTCTACATCTTTGCACTAAACGTGCGCATAGATTTGCATGGGTTCACCTGACTGTTTTTTATAAACACGCTAGCCATCTCTCCCGTAGACAGGTCAGTCGCATAATGTCTAAGTGGAGGGAAAGTGAGTAATCATCTATCTGTGTGGGATGTGATTTTCCTGAAAGAGCCCGACAGAAAAGGGTGGGACGGGATTTTCGCCAATCATGACGACTCCAGATCGGTCCTGAGGAACAGGAATTCCCACAAGCTGGATAAACATGCAGTTTGATGGGGGAGAGGGGTGCTTGATAGTCTCTTTCTCATCTTTGAACATGGACATTCTCAAGATATTGTTATATCTTACAATAGAAAAGCACTATCCTGCAGAGTGAGATGTCCATGTGCCATCCACCTACCATCACTGGAGTTTTGAAGGGACAACACGATGCAGATTTGATAGCCTGCCTTCACTGTGCATGCCAAAGGGCAGTAAAAATTTTAATGCTGAATAATTGCCCTGCTTTAAAAATATGTGTTTGGCCCACATGTAACAGTGTACTTACAGTGAGTTATATTGTATATAGTAAGTTATATTGTAGAACTTATTGTATAAATTGTGCACATGCATGGTGTAATGTGGAAATAAGTTGCCTCTTGGATATTGCTGAGAAGTTGTCATATAGGTGTATAGCTGTAAATGAACACTTGCCGCTGCAGTTTGACAGAATATTTTTGAATTAAATTTACTGTAGCTATTTAATCACAGTAAAGGAGAAATAGGCTTAAGGATCACAAAATACAGTGACAGGATTGGAAGGGTTGGATACAGGAAGGAGGTAGAAGGAGGGAGGATGGGCCAGACATTTTACAGCCTTTAGTAGTCTATTGCTTCAGCTTGTTTTTTTTAAATGGCTATATGTCACTATTTAATGGCAATGGAGAGACAGAAATAACATGGCAGACGCTGTGAGAGGACAATATTTGACTGCAGTTGTCCAGAGAATGCAAACAGTGTTTATTCTAATGGATTCAGACAGAAGCATTGATGGACATGGGGCTCACTTGAACTACTGCACATTTGAATTTTGTTTCCTTTAGGGACTTTTGTGTGTTTTTGTTTCAGTTGAGGGTGTAAGTCTTTGTGTGGCGCATAAGGCTCTGACTACATATTGCTTTCAGCATTAGAATATCTAGTGTGTGTACTTTTGCAACTGTCTCTCAGTGAGTGCACTTTAAACTTCAGATATACACATTGGCATTTGTGTTTTCATATGTAATCAACTCTTTATGCATGGCTCAAGTCATAAAAAAAAGAGAAAGAACATCGTTATGCTAGTGGGGCACCTCGCTAAAACGCTCCAGTGACAGAAAATGAAAAGCTGTAATTCCTCCTGTGAAGTGAAGTCTGACTTGTTGGAGTAAAGCACTTCCTATCCTTTTGTTCGGATCTCAAAGGGAATTATAGGGGAGAGAGCTAGATATGGCTGTTAATAAGACCACCGAGCCCTGACCAGATGAACGTCAAAGTGATTTAGACCATGGCACTTGTATTAAACTAATAAAACCGCATTCCTTTTACCTGGATATTCATAATTTGGACCCACATAGAACATAAAAAAGTATTTTTTGAATTATATCGTAAGCTTATCCTTTCATAAGGATCTCTAAGGTTTGCTTCAATGTGGAGCTAATTTCAAGGAATATTAAATAATGGGAACCAGGGGGTTTTAATGATGTGACAAAACAACATAAATATACACATACTGTACTTGATAACCAGAATTAGTTTCACTCTTACTCATCAGTATGCACCCCTCCCACATATTGCTTTTTACTAAGTCATCAGTTGATGAAGGAAGCAGATTTTTTGCTGAATTGATGCCATTAAGTCTCATAAGCAAAGAGGAAGCACATGGTTGGGCCTTTTGAGGTAAAAGATGGGTGGGGGGGGTGCATGGAGATCAATGGGCTAATAAAACAAATCGATGGAATGAAACCACAGAAAAAAGTGAAGTCATTAATTTGCAGAGACAGGATGATCCCACCAACCACATGCATTGATTAGAAATGAGGTCTGTGGAGAACCTTCGGGGGGTATCATATTAGTGGAGGAAAACAATGTCCAGGGTTGGGGGGAGGTCGCTTTCCTCTGAGGGTTTGCTGCTGTACTGATGCAGGAGAATAGGTTAACCGGTGGATCAATGGCCTCTCCAGCATAAGTCTAGAAGACAATGGCTCTATATTTGTTCTCCGATGCACTGTCAACACAATATCTGCAGGTGTGATGTTTTCTCTCTGCTTATGAGCACAGTCCCATTGATCGCCCCCCCCTTTTCAAACCAAGTGTACTCAAGCATGATTATGATATTGAATACATCATAGAGTACAAAGAGGTCTGCAAATAAGGTCAGAGGTGAGAGCTAATGTTCCATTTTTATCAGTATTATTATTGTTAATCATTATTTGTAATCAACAATATTAGGCTGAGTTATATACACTGAGGCCTATTACAAAGTAGTGCAAGGGTGGAGGTGGAGCCATAATGTGTAGTTTGGAAATGACTGCTTTAACATGGAGAGTGGAAACACACAGAGACTTAATGCCAGGCCTGTGTTTGAAGCAAGCTGTGTGTCCCTACAAAGGTCTTCCCCCTCGCCGGTCTGTGGTGAATTTTTGGCTTATTTTTATGACTATGTTCAGCCTCATCATCAGCCATTTTCATTTGGATCCCCAATGGTGAACACCTGCCAAGTTTTCCATCGGTCAGGGTTCATCCGATCTGCAGACACAGCATAGCTTTTCTGCGGCCATTGGGGCGAAAGAGAGAGAAGAAAAGCAGGTGATGGGAGATTGACGACTTAAATACTTCATCAATCAATGCTGCAGCCAATGTGTTGTTTGGTGATTGGTGGAGAATTCAGGCAATCCATCTTTCCTACCAGCAACTGGCATTCAGGATTCTCCTCAGGTTCTCCATGTAATGCCTTTATTTCTTTATTTCCACGGTTAACATAGGCTGCAGATATATGTTTGTGTTTATTTGTGTTAGGTTGGGGGTTGGGGGTTTCCCCCTAACCCTTCACCTGTTATTAGAGTGTGTTAGACATGTATGCTGCAGTAAGATGCGGCACAAGTAGACACACAATTCTAAAGTAACTAAATCATACCACATAAATTTGAAGGCATGAGTGTAATTACTGTATTTACATGTAAATGAGATTATAAGCAAGAAGACTGGCTGTTTATATCAGCCACTGCATTTTATTTTAGATTGTCTGTAGTCTAATTGATTTTAACAGGAAATATAATGGTTTGTTCTACACTAGAGTCTGTACAGGGCCCAAAAATTAAAGGCTCAAAGCTACCTTGATGCAAAAAAAGCCTGTTTCACTGTCACAATAGAAGAACCCTTTTAGGTCAAATGGAAAGAGAGAGATGAACATGACTAAACCCTTGTTTTCAACGTTGGCTGCAGAGAAGCAGACATAAACAAATTCTATTTTAAAGCACAAAAACACTTTACAGCACAAATCACAAAGCAGTAGATTCCCTACCAGTGGAAAAAATTGAAGCTACTTGTCTTGACGACGGCAATCGAGGAGTGATAGGCAGATGGGGAAAAAAATCATTTCCAGCAAGTTTATCTTCTTCTGTAGAGCCAACCAGGGAGGTTCTGTTACCGATCTGCTCTCGACCATAATCTGTTTGTTTACAGAGTTGGTCCCAACATATCACACTTTAAGGATATGTCTGGCGTTATTCCATATTTTTCTTATTGTAAACCAAATACATGAATAGACCAACACCAACAATGCAATAATGTGTCACTCAAGTCACAAGTCACAAATATATAGTTTTACTTAATAAATAAATAAATAAAGGGACTAACTTCCAAAAACAGCTAAAACAACAGGGCCCTGTAGTTTTTAGCAAATCTTATTCAAACAGGAGTAAATAATAAGTTTGATTGTATTTACTTTACAGCAGCAGAATGGTGTATATGGGATGGAGTCAAAATAAACTACAGTGCCCATGTTCATAGTAACGAAAGAACATGTCACTGAGAGCAAGGGTGTGGCTCATTTGTGTGTTTTTAAGAGTTTTTAGGACAACAGTTGAGGTCCGTGATGCAGATGATTAGGATAAAGTGTATCAGGCTTTGGTTACACAGAAAATACTTGTCGGATCAGTTCATTGTTGGTCTTGGTCTTTTTATGGCACCTGTTGGTAATGACAATATGCAAAATTTTGCTGTACTTATTCTTTAATTTCACATTTACTGTATTGATGTCAAAAATGAAAATTAAAAATTGGGCAGTGCATGCTAATGCAGAAATGGCTAGCCTATGAGCAGCCCCACTTTGCTTCAAATGATATTGTAGAGTTCAACTTATAAATTCAACCACATATTGTCTTAATTAATTCCGGACTTTTGTATCAGATAATGGCCAGATGCTGTCAAGCTTTGATCTAACATTACCACAATATGAATTTTATTTAGGGATTTTTTTAATATGACTTTAAACTACGAAACATTGTGGCATAATTACACTGAAATATATGTAATATATATACAATTTATAGCAGTCACGTTGCGAATTTGCATTATATTTAATTACTGCACCACACACACACTAGGTGCATCATGCAGTGTGACTTCAAACATTACAATGTCTCTCCATTCACACTGCCTAATCCCTGCTTTCTTTTCCTCATCGCACTGTCTCCACCTCCATGTGGTTATAGTAATACTGAAGCCCTTGGGTTTTACTTAATTAAAATACATCCTTTTTGTGTTCCCATCAGAATCCAGTAATAGAATAACTATGCAACGGGGTTAGCTGTATTTAGCTCCTTTAGGAGTTAGCCAATGTTGTGTCAGGCAGCCACTCACAGCTAAATCAACAAAACCTTGCAAAAAAAGGAAAGAGAGAAAGAGAGAGAGAGAGACAGCAAGAGAGCGACATAGGAGGGAAAAAAAGGTTGGAGTGAGGGTGGGGCGATCCTACATCATGTAAACCCTTAGCTTTTCACACTGAGCAGTGTTTTCATGCTAAGCTCTGAGCTTGAACTGAAATCCTCTCACTTATCCTCAAATCCAAGATGAAATACTGTCAGATGTACTGTGATCCAGGGAATTTGGTAGAAGACTGACAGGCAGGGCAGAGAGACGTATGAGTGACTGATACTGAGAGGCACGAGTGTGTGTGTTTGTGTGTGTGCTTGTGCAGGCGGAGGAGCGGGGACAGAGTGGAAGATACAGTGAGGGGAGGAGATTTAATATAATGATTGTCAGAGGCAGAGTGAGTGACTCATGTCGATTTGACGCCTGGTAACCAAGGACACAGTGGAGAATAAAGCACATGAACTAAACTGTACTGTCCTTTTTATTTCACATATTAGAGGACTCGTGATTTATTTTCAAACTAGATCAATAATTCCCTCTTTTTAAAGCATCTGTATTTGATTCAGATGCTACGTAAGAAAAATTTACATACTATTATTTGTCATTTTGGGAGCTGTGTATGTTCTGCAGTCAGATGTTTTATGTGGGGTATCGGGGGTGATATTTGGAGGGTGTGTACATCCCTCATCTCTGAATAGCTCAAAGGCAGAGGCAGGAAATGGAGTCCTGGCATTTTGTTTTGCATCAGTGCTCCTCTTTATTAGAGAGGAACAGAATCAGCATAGAATAATAATTGGAAAATTGTAAGCTTGCTTTCATTATAATTAGCGAGATCACACGATGCAATAATCCAATTATTTTACTTAAAAGCAAGTTTCCTCATCGCTCCACAATGTGTTGCAGGAGGTGTAACCTCATCCCACATGGACATACCAGTGAAAAGGCAAACTCTCAATCTCCCACTCTGTCTCTCCCCCTCTTACATGTAAACACCAGCATTCTTGAGTGTGCTCAGACAGCTGAACATACACTGACATATGAACACCATTTAGGGGCCACCAGACACGCACATAAACACACACGTGCACTCAACAACATACAAATAAGTGTGTAAGATTTGCTGGTACATTAAGTTTAATGTGTTTGACATTCGGCGGGAAGAAATGGTAGGCATGAAGTGGAGTAGCCGCACCACGTCTTTCTTCAATCAGGGCACTGCAGGGCTTCATTTTACAACCCTGATGCAAACCTGGAGCCCGTCAAAGCTAATTAGCGCTGTTGCAAATGGATGCAGGTCATGGCTCTTAGCGGATTGGCCCTCAGAGGGGTCACCAAAGGTCAAACCTCCAGTATGGAATGATATAAACAATCATCTATAGACCACAAACCAATCAATCCCTTTTAACACTATCCACTTCCTGGTTGGCTGCGCTCAGAGGTCAGGGGTCAATGTACAAAAAGACAACTAAGCTGCTGGGTTAGGGAGTGGGAAGCACATACTGCTGATTATCTATTAATTCATGTTTTAGCAATCAATATGCTAGCAAAATATCTAGGGCATTCAAATGAATTCTTTGATATGATCCGCAGTATCTGTAAGTATTTATTTCTTCCTGTACCTGCTTGGTTATTCATTTACACTTAATTTATTCATTAATTTATTATTTTTCATCTCTCGTTTATATTTTAACATTACACAATAAAACTGATAAATCAGACTGTGGGAAGGCAACTGTACTTACTGTTCATTAATGAATTACCTACCAAATGACAACAAACGAAGAAAACTAATACTTAAACATTTCCTTTTTCCTACTATAGCATGCGTTTTCCTGCGCACTGATAAAGCCACTTCAACATCAACACGAAGTTCCGCAATTAGCTGAGCAGAGAGAAAGGACAGAAAGACTGAGGAAGGGGGAGAGGAGGGGGGAGAAAGATGGAAACCAACGCTTGAGGAATTGAATTACTGGAGCCTTTTCTCATTATCATTTAGCCGTCTTTTATGGCCCACCAGCAAGAGATGATGTTCCCATGACCCCACACAATACACAGACATATTATTCAATCCTGCCTCGATGAAATTCCTGCAAATAAAACCTTTGCGCTGGGCAACAGCTAATTATTTGACAGATTGGCCCCCTTCTGACTCAGGTTACAGTGTTGAGTGGCCATGTTTTAGCCCCCCCCCCCGCAACCACCACACACACACACACACACACACAAACACACACACACACTAGCACCAGCACCAGCACTCACCCACTCTTCCCTGGCCCCAGTGCAGAGAGGGGCCACTTTGAGAAAATCCCATAGGGCCTCATTCTTTTCAGGAGATTATATATTTCAGCCTCCCCTCCCTCCTCCTCCCTTTCCCGAACCATCTATCCATCCAGAATCACAGGAGCGTGGTGTGTGTGTGTATATCTGTGTGTGTATGTGTGTGTGTAGGGTTGGCGGGGGTGGTGGGGTGTGTATCTTTGTGTGTGTGTGTGTGTGTGTGTGTGTGTGTGTGTGTGTGTGTGTGTGTGTGTGTGTGTGTGTGTGTGTGTGTGTGTGTGTGTGTGTTGGGGGGTCTGTGTGTCAGTGACAGCAGTCATTTCATAGTTTAAAGGGTGTTTTCGAGCAGAAATATTTAATCTTCCCACAAAAATAAAGTTTGAGGTTGGAGGACTGAGATGGAGAGAGAGAGAGAGAAAGAGAGATCTAAAAAAAGGTAAATCACATCAAATTTGTGTTGTGTTTAATCTGTATTTATACCACTTTGAAGAACTACTGTACCTATGCAGCTAGTGTATTTTTTTGTAATACCAAATTAGAGAGTGGGCCACATTAATGGATTGAAGTTTTGTGTGGGCATGCCTTTGGCTTTGATTCAGTCCACTAATAGCAAGAGTTTGTCATTAGTGTTCGGACATGGACCACCAAGATAAATGCCAACACATGTTTAAATTATCTGGAGAGTAATGGCATTTTCCTTCAGCCCTTTCCCTCCCTATAAAGATCCCTTGTTGACTCAACTAATGCAACGTTTTGAGTTATCAGCACAGGGTTAATCTGCTGCTTATTTTACACCCATGCATGATATAATTTAAGAAGGAGAGTGTGTTAATAGGAGTTAAAGCAAAACAAATAAAGTACATTATAAATAACGTAAAAAAATGTATAAATACAATGTAATAGAACTCAATTGAGGAAAAATAAAATTTACGTAATGCGGTTCTCAGTGAGAAGAAAAAGAAAATTTAAAAGTATATGAAATTAGAAATTTTATACAAAAGGATTTATGATTTAAGAAATATCAAAAACTGTGAATACTACATGATGTTTGCAACTACCTTTTTTGTATAAAATTTAAAGAGAGACTGGACTGTAGAACGCACAATCTATAAAATGCTGTATATTTTCTATATCTTATCTTAGTCACTAATATTGATATATTTCTGTTTAAAATATTGAACATAATAACTTTGGACAAGACAAAATTAAATATTGCATTTTTAAACATATATATATATATATATATATATATCTTAATTTTGGTCCTGACTCTGACCTTTAAAGTGCTAAAACTAAAACTAAAACATACTGTTATTTATTATAATCCTGGCACTAAGTGCTCGTAAAACCACACCACTTTTGCCTACAACCCAACAGAACTAAAACAAGGAACTGTTGCTACTATTTGAGTTATTTCTACTGCATTGCTGGCAGAAATTGTCATAGCAGGATATTTCTAAATAAGGAATTGATATCATATAATGAAACAAGTGAAAAATGGAAGTTGGATTTTGAGGTAAAGGACATGTAGAGTACAATATGTGCTTAAAATTTTTTTCTGTAGTTGAGACAATCCAACACATATATGAGCACATTGCTGTTGTGCTGCGGTGAAAACCTTGTCATTCCAACCTTGTGTTATTTTCGCATCAATTAAAGGATGTCTTAAGGCCCTCTGCAGGTTTAGAAAATTCTACCACTTATTAAGGTCTAGTTTGGACAAACTCGATCACCACAGAGCAAAGAGCATGTTAGCTTTTCTTCCAAAAAGTTAAGAATTCCCCACCTTCAAATGCTAATTCTCCACCTCCAGCCATCAAATACTTGATGAGCTCTGGTTTCATGCTGGAGATGCTCAACTACTGTGTTCGCCTGGCATGAACCCAAGCGAGAGGAGCCTGGAGTATTCATTGCTCAACCTGGGTGAAGGGCATGGAGTCCAGACCTTCCCTGCTCGCTCCCCAATGAGCGAACATATGGTCATGGAGTACCTTGAACATATTTGGGTGGTCAGAACTACTTTGCCTGAGCTGCCAAAGCAAAAGAGACAGAGGCGCTGAAGGAGATTCAGGCCCACCTTGCTAAAGCAGAGCAAGGATAAGAAGTGGAGTGTGAGGCTGCCAGCCACAGTGATCGTCATTCACTAGTTGCTTGCACACAGGTAAACCCATGTGAAGTCACCCAGCTAGAGATAGATGTGAAACTCCACAGTCCTTCTAGCTGCCTCTTCTCCTCTCCTGTTTCTGTTGATATAAATGCGTGTAATCGCAAGGTACAATATCATCACCCCGTTGTTCAAACAGCCAAGCCTCGTCTAATCGCTTCCATGTTTCCTCAGTGTTAAGCTCATTAGTGGGTGACCTAAAGGCATGTAGGAAAAAAAGACAAGCAAGAGACACAAAAAAATCTTTGTATAATGGATACTTGCTGTTTTGAGACAGTAAAAATAAACAGGTCTGCGGCTTTGATAATGAATATGGTGTAAACATCGGCCCAGAGTGTGAGTTTATCACAAATGTCTTCCTAATAACCCAACTTGTGCGCACATGCGTGCATTCTTATATACAGTATGCGCACAGACATGCCCGCATTTCAGCCTGTGCGTGTCTATGTGTCATCGCATGTGTGTGTATTTGTCTGTGGGTTGGCCGAGGACGGTGGTAGAGGGTGGGGGTTGTGCGCTGAAGATGATGACTCGCTGTTCGACTTTGTGAATGGGGATGTGAGAGTGTCTGAACGTCCGGCCCAGGTGGCGAGGGGAAGGCTGACTTCATTAGCCTTAAAGAGGAAACAAAGGAAGATGCATCGTGAAAAAGTGCCATCCCTCATCTGCGAGGCCACCGCCTGACACATTAGGAATCTGTATGCTCAATTAACCACTGGCAGGCTCATTTTTCCTCTCCCTCTGTCTCCCACTCTCTCTTTCCCTCACTCTTGATCAAACAGAGCAAGCTAGAGCAATCACACTGGATTGAAGCAAGACTTAATACACAGTACGTTTATGAAGTTATAACATAATTTGAATAATGTTGGCAGTGCTGTATTTGAAGTAAGAGGAACAAAAAAACTTTAAAAAGTAACACTTATGTGTGATAGGATGTTTTGCAGAAGATTTAACAATTTTTCTAAACCTTTCTCTATAAATTCCACAACTGCCTCTACTTTTCATTTCAGAAGGAAGAGGAAAGTAGGATGCCCAGGAGGATCAGAAAGCGCAGGCCAAAAACACATTACTCCTGAAGTTCAATTTGCACGTAAGTTATATTATTAGGACTTATGTCCCACTGAAATGTGCTTGGTAATCCCCACAGGAAGTTTTACATAAAAAATTACAAACGTGAGATTTTTATACAAAAGTAAAATTACTGACAGTTTCCTTGTTTATTAAAAATCATATCTATAATTCATATAGGCTTTATAAGATTGCTTTATGCTGACACATGATGCTTACTCAGGCATTATAGCAGAACTAATAAAACATTATAGATATCTGTGATGAAGTATAAATGAGGCTCTGCAACCATCAGACAAGTTAAAGTGTCTGTTAGATAACCAAACAAGACAAATATATATGACATTTGTATTAAGAATTTATATTAATAATCAGTACTCCACTGATTTGCGTTGCACTCCTGTAATGTTTTCGGAATCATGATGGACAGTTTAAAAAAGAAAGGATCAAAATTGATGCAGCAGAACCAAAAATGTTTCACATATTCTTCTTCCTTGTCAAAACCTGGTGCCTACATTGCCCACAATGGAACGTGACTGCAGACAGTTCGGTTGCAGATTTGTGTGTGTTATGCTAGTAGCGGCTAATGTAGCCTCAATCCTCAAGCCTCAAGCAGAGATGACGAGCAGCCTATAAAGGCCTGGTAAGATCGCTTCTTTCTAACGCCACACCCCCAGATTTTTTTTTTTTTTTCATGATCAAAGCTGTAGTCTTCAGCCCCAAATAATGCTGACTCAAGTGTCAATTTATAAGATTTCACGCAGCTCCGCCTGGAGCCACAAAAAGGCCTCATACAACCTTTTTCACATTTAAAAAGTAGTCCCCACAACCTGTAAACAGACTGATGTGGAAAATAGGTATTTCCCTTTAATGAGTGCTGATATAATGCATCATTAAGCATTATGTGTCATATATCTGTATATAAAAGTCACAAATTGTTGTGAAACCTCATTTTTATATGGACAGTGATCCTGACCCCTGTCTTCCCCTGTTAATCATACAGACACGCATGTAAACATGCACACAAGCAAAAATCAAACATACTCTTTTCCCTACATTTGGTCTCTTGAACTGGTGGCAGTCTTATCTTCCCATGAACCTCCAGTGAAAAATGACAAAGTGCAATAAGGACCTGGCTGAGGTGGGGTTTTGGGGGATGAGTGTGTGTGTGTGTGTGTGTGTGGGGGGGGGCACTGTGATACACATCAGCCTTTGATTAACGAGGTGAGCTGGATGCTCTTTAAAATCACAGGGGTCACGGCTTAGGAGGCCTCCATCTAACACTTCGCCACACTTCACAGGACCAACTTCTTATTATTATTGGACACGCCCCTTTCTCTCTCTCTTTTATCCTCCCTCCCTCTCTCTCCCTCTCTGCCTCTCTTTTGAGGTCTATCAGAGAGATGAAAAATGGCGTGCAGCTGGCCAAGCACTTCCTTCCCCTTGTCGGGGTCAACAGTTCACTATGCTGATAGAGACGCTCACACCTCCATTAGGAAGAGCTCCCCTGCACTCACACAGGTCTCTTTGCTGCATCGCTGGATGGCCATCACTCCTACCTTTGTCTGGATGTTCCATCATTACATTCCTCCTTCGCTGCATAAGTCATTGATTATTTTTCAGGATGACTGACAGCTGGTTTTATTTTTTTAGCTGGCCTGCACCAGTAGAAGTTAAAAAGTGAATCCATGACCTATGTAATTATCACAAAAATAGCAGTCCAATGATGATTAACCTTTGATTCTTCTGCTATTTTATTAAATTGTTTACTATGTTGAAGTTGCCCCTCCCGTATTAAACCCTTGTTCAATGTGTTTATATTCCCTATGGGAAAAGCCTAAGAATTTTATATATTCAAGTTTTAGCCAGGATGATATCCAAAACACCAAACATTTTGAGCATGCTCACGACTTTTGAATAAAATGAACACATTACTCATACACAGCATTACTCATTATTGCATGTGCCTTCGTATTGGGCTTTTGAGGGGTTTAAAGGGGGATATGTTGAGTTTTTGGGCTGACAACATCAGTTGCTCACTTCCTCTTGCTCACAGCCTCCAGTGGCTGCTAGTGGGACTTTAAGACTTTTGGTCTCAGAATAATAAAAAGTGAATGACAAAAACAGAATGTTTTTCAAATACGAATATTTGAGACTCCATTAAAACTAATCTGTAAACTTTATGATGTGTGCTTTAGTGTTAGTGCTGCCAGCGGAATGGATTGACAGCAGAGGCCAGCCTGGTCAGATTTAGAGCATGCTCAAAAAGAGGTGGCTAATCATAATGTTGAGCTGGCCTTGTTGAGCTGCTAATTACCTCCGGTCTGAAGATGCAGTACCTGAGCAGAGGCACTGAATGTATATGTGTGTTTGTGTCTGTGTGTGTACATGTGTGTGTTCTGGTCTGTGCTGATTAAGAGGAGAATTAGCCCACCATCCTGAGGCATGCAGGGGGTACAAGGAGAGACGAGAGGGGGCGGAAAGTGTCGCTGGTGGGGATGGTGGGATTGTGTGTGTGTGTGTGTGGGGGGGGGCTCCCCTTCCTGGAGACGAGCCCTGACCTTCTCATTTCATCCTCATTAGTATCTCATGTCAACAGAGAAGCCACTCCTTAATCATCTGCCATCATCCCAGGCCTATACACACACACGCAAAATCACAAGCACACACACATAAAGACAGATAAACTCAAACTTGCGCACAGATCTGCTTTTACAGACAAAGACATATCCGGTATACTTACTGTTTGAAAAAAACTATGCATATCATCACGACGTTGAGTGAATGATGTAATGAATGATGAATAGCAGGTGATGCACTGCATTTCATCAATATAACTTTGCTTCCAAAATAATCGGACCAACCTCTGAAGACTCTGATAACAATAATCATGCAGTTGTGTTTAAATTTTTCTTTTTTTATAATGTTTATTATAATATACAATGCACTCCCAGCGCTGCTCAGTGAAGTGTTATCAAAATGATTTCCCTTTTTTATTAATTTCCATATACAAGACAACAAATCCAGTAATGCATTTGTCGGGGTTGGCTTATGGGATCTTGTGGTGGACAGCAGCACAGCGGCATGGCAGAGGGTGGGCTCGTCTGTCTGTGTCGGCCTTGGTGCCACGGAGGCCCCAGCAGGGTCGGGGGGAGTGGGGGCTCAGGGTGCCAGCACAAATGAGCTCCATTCATTTCCCTACTTCGGCATATGGTGGCCTATTGTCCTCAGCCACAGAGCCAGAAGTGATGCAATTTGTTGGCATGTCCTGTCATTTCACGTACTGCCCATCCTACTGAGGCCCTGGCCAGCAGAAGACAAGCAAGGGCAGCTTGTTGTTTCATCGATCCACACATAACGTGTATTGTGTGTGTACCGAAGTTAATCCAGAGCTGGCAGCAGCAGATCCCACTCTAACAAACATGATACAGACATATGTAGTCATTTGCACAAATATTTTGATGAACAGAAGAAGAAAATCAGAAACAACAGGATCAATCGCAGTAAATCTTCCTAAAGATTACAATGTACAGTATCTGTGTCAATCCCTGCTGTTTTCCCTGTTATCAAAATAGCTTACGCTTATTTACAGAATAAGATCTAATCTGATTTGTACTTTAAGACACGATAGGCTCCTTATAAGACATCAGTCTTGGCAAAACAACACATATAGAATAGGCTCCTTATAAGACATCAGTCTTGGCAAAACAACACATATAGAAAAACAACAGAATACTGCAGTTAAAAATCAATTCAAATCCAGAATAGAAAGAAAAAACAGTGAAACCGCAGATTTATGATTGAGAGTGAACTGGGCAGTTCACCCCTGGCCTGTTCCTGGTTTCACTATGCCAAGCATGAAGCTACTGTCTGACACGAGGGGAAGGAGTCTTGTTTAACTTCCTGAAAAAGCAAACTTTTGACATGAGGTGCACAATATACTCAGTGCAGCAGCAGAAAGAAAGAAAGAAGTGTCTAGACATGACTGGATTTAGGTCAGACAGAGGAAAACATATGATCACACAGTCATGCACCAAACGATGGTAGTATATGGTGTTGACAGGTGTTTGGATGGCCGGGGTCAAATGTCACTGAACCCATTCCACACTAGCATTTCTGAGTGTGTGTGTGTGTGTGTGTGTGTGTGTGTGTGTGTGTGTATACGCAGCGCATACTCACTTCACGGCGTGGTGTCGCTCAAAACTGGCTGTGCCGGTTGGAGGTTTACTTCTCATTGTCCGCACAGTGTGTAACCATACCCTGCTTGCTCTCGCGTGCACGCTTGCTTGGCGTGTGACGGGAACGTGGGCTTTCCACTTAGCTCCCGAGAAGAAATCAACAGAGAGGAGCACCTTCAGACAGAAGTCAACTTCACTTCACCCGCTCTGAAGATTGATGATGTTGGTCCTTGTTTCAGTGGGTGTAAGGAACAAGTGGCCCTCAGAGGCTCATTACACCTCAGCAAGATTTGGAGAATGGAGTGACACTCCTCCCGATTACCAGATTCATCATTTGAATTGGACTCGGTTGCACTTTCACAAATGTTGGCTGGAGAACGGTACCTATTGATGTGATTTCATGTCCTCTACTGTAAAAAGAAAAAGCTGAAAAAAGAAAGATTCTGGCAAAGATAGAATAATGTAATACACTTTTGTTTATTTGTCACACATAAGAAAAAAACAGTCAGAAAATCCATCTTACTTCCTCACACAAACATCTAACCGGGCTAACTGTGGACCATCTTATACCCCAATCATACATCCCTGGCCTCAATTCTGGCCACACTTTTCTCCACCCCCATCCCCTTGTTCTTCCAGCTACCTTGCTGTGGTAACGGACATCCCTCTCCGGCCCTATCCTTAACCCCATTTGTACCCTACCCCTCCCCAAACCTGTCAGGGACCAGCTTCCCATGTCCATCACTGGGTGATGGATGAGGTGGAAGGTCGTCACCCCACTCTCCAGAGTTCACTGATCCCATCAGCCATGCAGACACCTCCAAATCATAGTGGGGGACGTTACTGAAATCATATGTTTAGGAAGAGGAATCTGGAACAGGGATGTGCGGTTCCGCAAAATTTGCTTTTAGAGAGATCTGTCACTGGCAATAAGCCATACGTCTGAATTTCAATGGCTGTCATTCATTTTTGACACTATTTTCCAAGGAAACCTGCAGGAGGGAAATTTTAAAGTATTGATTAAGCTCTTTTTGGACTGTTTATGTCATGTTTAAGTATTTACTTATGGGTTTTGAAGTATTTATGAAATTATTTGTCTTGTACTTTTGCTAACCTGATTCCATGGTGGAAGTTTCAAACTCTTACAGATTCTGCAGAGAGTATACAAAGTGGCAGTGAAAGAGGCAATACAAGCAAAGGATTGTTTGTTGTGTTAGAATTTTTCAGATGAAGTGTGAGGATTTATTGTAATGCCAGATATCTATTTAATAAGACAACTTCTTCTTAAATAGATATCTGGCACTCAGTAGAAAAATAGAAATGATTTGGTGAAAGTGATTTTCTGTAAAAAGCAATGAAATTTAATTGTACCCTGGTATAAACAAGTGAAGTGTCTCACCGCTGACTGACCTTAAATTGCCTCTTGATGCCTATGGCATTGTAGGAAAAACAATACTCCTAGTGGCTAATTTCACATATGTCCTGGTAAACAGAGCTACAGGATATGATTGGTGTTTCAATTGCTGAGGGAACAAGAGCAGGCAAACTCAGTCCTTCCCCAGTTTTCCTCCTATGGCTGCCATGTGCAGCCCCAGGAGACAGTATTTTCTCTCACTCATATCATTCATTCAGAGTGAGATTGATATACTATAGATGAACAAGAAAAATATACAATACACAATAGTTTCATGCTTTGCCACTGACAGGGGCATAGATCAATGTTATTTCCCGCTTTTGCAAAAATACCTAATTCCCCTTATTTAATCAAGCGTCTCCTTGCTCTGGCCCCTTTGGCTGATTTATGACACCCGCTGCTTTATGAGTACCTGTTTCATTTTCTTGTCTCTGCTCTGACACCTAAAGTGATAGGAATTTTATGCTTTTGATAACAATATGAGTTTCACTTTGGCCCAGAATTCATGGCCCTGTCAGAGGCCAATAAATAACAGCAGCACAGCAAAAACATCCATAAGCTTCCACGACAAAACATCCACCCAATGGGATTTTACCTTGGGATGGATGCAGAGAGGATGAAGCTATGAATAGAAAAAAAAAAAAGACAGGGCAGCACAGGAGGAGACGTCCATCGAAAGAACGCAGGATCATAGTAAAAGGTCATGTCAGTGAGAAAGGAAGTGTAAGATGTTTTCCGGTGTCATTGCATCAGGATTCATAATTGGTGTGCTGTCATATGAGCATTTTGATAATGTCACATGGACATAAATGCCATTCGGTGACACACTGTTCTTTGGCTATCATAAGTATGTACAGCAGGGGAGCTCAAACATTTTCATGTCACAGGCCCTCAAGTAAAAAATCATTAGAGGTCATGGACCCCCATTTGACTTTATCCTGAGGACCCAGTGTGGGTAGATCTTTGTTGTTGGTTTAGTTTCGATTTTTAGTGTCTGCATTTTATCCTCAAGTTAGTTTAGTCAGTTGATTTCATTTTTTAAAATTCTAATTCTGAAAATGTTTATTAAATCAAAGCCCATTTTTGATTGTATGTATGGTCTGCATTTTTTCAGAAATAGTCATTCAGTGTATTTACATTCAGTAATTGCCTCTCTATATAGTCGTTTTCATTCTCAGTAGCAGAGTCCGCCATTCCTGCGCAGGATTCACATTGTATGCATGTAAACCAGAGTTACTGTTTGTAATTTTATGTCAGAGATATCACCCTCACTGTTTATTGTCACTCTCCTACAGCTGTATCAGGGCTGTGTCAAATTACTGCTAATGCAAACCAATCGTTTCCCACTGCTGCTGTTTCACATTAAAAGTGTAAAACTAGTGAAATGCAGGATGGCTCTTATATCGCTGATTGCGAACATTCATCAAAAACATCTGTAGATGAATATAATTTTTGATTTTTTTTTTCAGCTGATCATTTTCAATTTTTGCCTGGGAGCAATTAAACAAGAAAGACAATCCACATGTCCACCCCTCAGCGATGTAACCAACTTTACTGTGCCCTGCTGTTATGGAGAAAACCTATCGCAGTGTACGCAACATGAAATCAGATCACGTTTGCACATGGCATGATGGAAAAAGCCAATTATTGACTGAATTATTTACTAAAACAATTTGAGTTTGTTTGGCTGCACCATAAATAGACCATAATTGCTCTTAAGTCATATTTCTGACAAAATGGCTACTCAAGAAGTTTTTGCTGCTCCTAGTAACCACACTGTTGTGACCAGTAACCAAGGCTTTCAAGAAATCAACCAGGGCTGAAATCTTAAGGATTAAAACTTTAATTGGGATTTACAAGTGAAATTATTTCTCATTTTGTTGAAGACCCATTCAGAAGCCTACGGAGCATCACCCCGAGAGGCTGTGAATGTATGGAAAGAAATTTATGGAGAAAGATTTGTATCAAAATGGTTGCAAATGTGTATTACATGATCTTTAAGAAAGCGAAAAATGATCAGATCTGAGAAGTTTAAGTTAACAATCTGTACATCAAATATTATTTATTCAGGTTGAGATATGTGCATTTGTAAAATTGTTCAAATTGTTTGGTATTTGTGTGTGGATTGGAACACGCATCTGTGAGTACCCAAAATTAGACACAAATTGACGTGCAAATTGGTAAATTTTATTTTTCATTTGTATATCATGTAATACACATTTGTGACCATTTTGAGTCTAATTTCTCTCCATACTGGAGCTTCATTCCAATATGTCACTGGCCGTAAAAAAAAGTGTGAGTAATGTACCCAAAATTCTCATTAGTGCACAATGCTGGTACTTTTGATGACTCGATATGGAAATAGCCAAATACTCACACTCTACAGGCCAATCAACATGGAAAACGTTTTTATAAGCATTATTGACATCCATCATACAGACAGATAGGATTCAAGTTTATCAAATGTATAAATCCACACTGACTCCAAGATGCGTGATTTTTTCGCACCAATACTAATTTTCTTTTTATATCCACAGACAGCAGTTAAATCACTCAAGTCATCTGTTATTTATACGTTCTGAACTTTTTAATGGCATCTGTAATGACTGATCAAGGCTCCCGCTGTCAGTGGGAGCTTTCTGGTTTTACTGTAGTCAACATAGGTGTGGTGTCGCAGAGCGCACCAGAATGATGCTCCACCACTTTTTTTCTTCAAGTGAGGAAATAGAATATTCCCAGTTCGCATAATCTGGTTGAAATTCATATATGTTATTTTAAGCGCTTGAGGATCCAATCATCAAATGTGTGTCATGCAAGAGAGCCAATAAAAACAAATGGAATGGTCAAAGTTGTCCTACTGACATTTAAGGTATTGATTGATTCACAACATCAACTCATGCATTGAGTAACATACAAGAAAACATTCCACCTTAAAAGTTGCTGGCAAATGCCGGTGGCCTTTGAGTGGTAGTCACTGACTGGCACATGTTTTGCCCTCTGGGCTTACCGGAGCTGTGTGCACTTCCTGAGACCATTCAGTACTGCAAACCCATAAAAATCAAGGTTCAAACCCATAAGCGCAAAATGCAGCCCATATGCTGCAGATGGCAGTACCCCCAGTTTTCCCTTTGCTGAAGCCATGAGTGCACGTTTCAGTGCCCGTCAGGTCCTGTTGGGCAGTGAAATGCACTGTAGGCCTGAATGTTTCACTCCTACAGTGAGTGGCTCGTTTATGCTGTGGGGGGCATTTTCTGGCATGGTTTGGGTCCACTTGTCCCAATACAAAATTGTTCTGAGTGATCACTTTATCCTATGAAGAAGCGTTTGCCCAAACAACGGCCCCATCCACAGGGCACTAAGGGGGTCATTGAATGGTTTGATGAGTATGAAACTGATGTGAATCATATGCAATGGCCTTCGCTTTCACCAAATCTGAACAGCTATGGGAGATTTTGGGCCGATGTGTTAGACGGCACTCTCCACCACCATCGTCAAAACACCACATGAGGGAATATCTTTTGGAAGAATGGTTTTGTACTCCTCCAGTAGAGTCTAGAGACTTGTAGAATCAATGTCAAGGAGCACTGAAGCTGCTCTGGTTGCTCGTGGTTGCACAACACCTTTTTAAGGTACTTTATGTTTGTTTTTCCTTTAACTTTTCACCCATCTGTGCTTTCTGAACTTTCTTAGGCTATACAAGTGCTATCTCTAAAAAATTAATGTTTACACCTATGCAGTACCTTTAGCAACAATACTAGTACTACTAATATTAATAATAATAATAATAATAATGATACTAATAATGATAATGATAATAAACATTTACTTTAGTAAAGAAAACAATTATGACAGGTGTGTTATAATTTAAAAAAAAATGGTCTCCAATAATTAAATGCAGTCTTTCTGCACTGTGAAGAGGGAAAACCCAGATATTCATAAAGTTTGTGATGAATGACAGGTTGTTTCTTCATGCAAAACAATTTGGGGTTTCTAATTCAATTAAGTTGCTTTATTTTAGGTGTTTAGTGATGGTGGTTCATTTTTGACCCTTAGGACAAAAGGAGTATTCAAAATGTTAAGACTCGAAATACCCAAAATGCTCCATATATAAAATATATAAAATGGTCAATATATTTAGAGGTCTGCAGCTGGTATATACCAAGGGAAAGAAACACTTGAACATCCCAGCAATAATATGCATATGAAAAATTATCTCCTGAATGGGCCTGAGAGGGGTTAGATAGATTTATATTGACACTTCACACATTCCATTGACAAATTGGCTGTTTCTACGTTGTTGCCAGAAACCTGCTGGTTACCTAGGTGATGACATTAAAGCCAGCGTAAACGGCTCTTTATGTGTGATAAAGTCAAACAAAGATGACACACTGTACCCACCAACTATATCTAAGGAATAGGAAGTAAAATGTCAAGCATTTCAAAAGGAACTGCTGTAAACTGTGGTTACAGAGACTATAATGAATCACTGACCAACCCAAAAGGTCTCTTTGTTCGACCCCTCCTGGCCCTCACTAAGTGAATATTATGGGTCTGAGTGAAAGAAAGGAGAGTGAGATGTTTTTTTGTGCATCCCTCCTTGAGCCCTGCGTGTGTTTGGCACAGGGGACTCGAAAGAGTGCAAAGAAAAGAAAAGGCAGGGTCACGACAAGTATTTGATGCTATAAGGGTGTGAACTGGCACATGCTCTTGGCATGGGCACAATTCATGGTGGGATGGCAGCTTCCAGGAGCCTCCTGAAAGAGAACAGAAGCCGCTTGGGACCGAACCAGCTCCTCGATAGGGCCACGGGGGGAGACAGGAGAGAGACCAGATCAGAAGCACAGGGCAAAATTGAGACAGATTTCCTTGCAGGTGGTGAGATAATAGACAGACAAATGATCTAATTGTTGGAGCATTTTGGGGAGAATCTAGTTGGGGGAGGGGCTCAGATGGGTTGGGGTGGAGGTTCAGAGATCACAGAAAAGCAGGATTCGAATTACAAAGGCAAACAAGTTGACATATGCCAACCTGAAAGCTATGACAGATGCAGATGCAAGTTGTGTACTGGAGACACTGAGACATGTCAGCTGGTCCACCACTTTGGTCCAGACTGAAATATCTAAACAACTATTAAATGGATTGTCATGAAATTTTGTACAGTTATTCATGGTCCAAAGAGGATGAATTCCACCAACTTTGGCGATCTACAGACTTTTTTTACTTTCTGGCGAGGTAAACATTTTTTGTTTTAGTGACATTTAGTACAGATATGGTGCCCAGAGGCTGACTCTTGAAGATTTTGGTGATCCCTGACCTTTTTATCAAGTGCAACATTTTTTTTTTTCACTTATTTAGTGGATTAGCAAAAAATTTTGTACAGACAAAATGACTGGTGATTCCCTCACCCTGACTCTAACACCACTATATAGTTCAGATTTGTGGTTCTGAGTGAAATATCTTGACAACCGATGGATCGATTTCCATGAAATTTGGTCCGCACATTCATGTTCCCTTCCGGATGAATTGCACTAACTTTGGTGATCCCCTAACTTTTCCTTTATTGCAATCGTCAGGAAAAAATTTAATTTTTTTCCAATAATTTGGGTTCTGACCAAATACCTGCAAGACTAATGACGTTCCCATCGACCTCATGTGTAGGCTACAATGTGTTTAATGCTAATTAGCAAATGTTACCATGCTAATACTCTAAAATAAGAGGATGAAGATGGTGAACATTCCCTGCGTAACATCATCATGTTAGCATTGTTGCTGTGAGCATGTTGGCATGCTGAGATTTACAAATTAGGATCATCAGACATCATCAAACCAATGTAAGTTATGGGAAGACTGGGTTTAGTGAGGAAAGTATTTAAAAAAAACCTAGGTTCTTTTGTTTTCCTTTTTAAGGATTGCTTAACCTTTTGACAAGGACTATTTTCATGGAATGGTCTGTCTTTCTCGGTTTCTAATATTAATGTTTTTCATTCACTTTTCATCCTGGTAGATTTTTTTCTTTGTGATGATCACCTACTGGAGGTCAATCCTCACCACTACATCACTTCCAACTCACACAAAGCTTACGCATTACAGTGTATTAGTACATACTGTATTACATCAAAGGTGCAGACCTTTAACACGGAAACACATTTACACACAATCTAATCAAGAAGCTCCACTTTAAATTATTCAGAAACATGGCTCAGCCCTATCCATATTCTCTGGTGAGAGAGGCCAGGATATATTTGGAACATCACACTTTTAAGAGCGTGAGCTTCAACTCCCCTGGGTCATTTTCTGCTCTGGTCTTAATTGAGAGTGTTCTGGAAAAATCATTACTATATTAATGATTTAACACAAAGTAACTACCTGCTTTTTTCCAGGAGGAAAGGGAGATTTGCTTTGAATCAATACCCATGCACGCTCATTATAAGGGGGGTAAAGTTATAGTAATTAGGCAGACACCAATAACTTTTTAATGATCTTTGTTTTTAATTGCATATTATCGGGTTGCACAGTCTGTGTGTTTATACCCAAATATAAGATAATGGTGAGGGGAGAAGTAGATTAAAGAGAGGAGGCACCTTCAAGGTTTTTTACATCAGCAGCAATAATAACAGCACTGATAGTCTACAGCATGCATGGAGGAGGTCAAGATGAATGTGAACCCTGTTTTTTTTCTTTGTGCATCAGTTTTCCAGTAATGGGCCCTACACTGGCACTCTGTGGTTTTGAAATATTTGTGAAAAAACACTTCCCTCCCTGCTGTCTATTAGGCTGAGGAAGTGAAAGGACTGTGGAAAAAAATGGCTTGAGGAAGTTTCAGAGAAATCAAAACATTAATATGCGAGTTGACTCATGGGATTTTACAATCACACACTTACAACCACGCTCAAAAGCTACCATTTTGCCACTATGAAAGAAAAAGTAATAAAAATATGAATTCAAATGAGGTTAAATCAAACAACAATGGGTAGCCATCTGTTAGCTCTTAAAGGGGAAGTGGTCCCCTCAAAGCAGAGGAGGGGTGGGCGTCTAGGAGAGAATGGGGAGGGTGGGAGGGAGTGGGGTAAATGTGGTGATAGAAGGCACCCAGGAATGCCAGGCTGACAATCCAGGACTGTTCTGAATAAGTGAGCCAGCCAAGACCTTTTTTTCTTCTACTTCTGCCTGATGCCTTCTTTTACCCCCACCCCACTCGCCCTCCTCCCTCCCTCCCTCAGCCTGTTCTCTCTGGCCTGCTCCCCGAAAAACGGCGGCAGATTGTCAATTCAATGACTCCCCTGTCAGGTGATTATCTAGGAGCTTTAATGTAATCTTCCACTCACTCGTACCATATTTCAATTACGACTGCCATTTTGAAACAAGCTGCATATTCAATTCACCAATCACCCCGCCGCCGCCTCAACAATGTCAACTGTAAAAGAACGCCAGCTGAAGGCAATTACACATGTTTTCAGTGCCAATTATGATCGCTCTCACAGCGACGGTTATGCCACGAGCAAGGGAGTGTTCGGAAATTTTTAATTTAATGACAATATGCTCGTGGTAGGATTCAGCATGCCGCCCCCACTCCCAGGCCTGCCATCTCAGCATCCACAGAGGGAACCATTAAGGCAGATAGGAGAAGATTATGGTCTCTCTCAAGGGCCACACTGGGAGCACGGGGAGGGCCTCAGCAGTGCAGGGTAGATGGCATCCACTCATCTTCTCTGCAGGATCACAGCTGGCAAGGCCAAGATAGAGAGAAAGGCTGGTTAGCTCTACTTCCAGTTTGGACTATGCCTGCAGAGGGAGCATAAACTCACACATTCCCACAGCAGGCTACAGACTGAGAGATGCTGTAGAGAGAGATCAAAGTCCACTCTGCAGGCCTTCCTCCTTGACATTTCCGAGACACGGGCTTGGCTTCACTTGGTCTGAAAGCTTTCAGAATATGGTATGAGCTTGTTTTCAAAATTTTGCTTCAAACTGTGAGAAAACCTGTTCAAATTAATGTACACAACAAAAAGTTAAGGGAGTAAAAAAGTGTCTGGTCATCCACAAAATACACAAATGTTTACTAAACTTTTTATTGATCTATTCTGTAAGTTATTTGTTTTTCAATTAATCATTTGGTTTGCCCTTAACAAGAGGTCCAAGGTGACTTCTTTAAGTTTCTTGTTTTGTCCAACAAACTGTCCAAAATGCAAAGATTTAGAATTTACAATGACATAAAACGCACAAAAAGCAGAAAATCCTCACATATAAGAAGCAGGTACTGACAATTTCTTAACCCTTTTTGCTTGATAAATGAGTTCAAAACACTTCATTTTCAATTCGATGTAGATCAATAATTCTGACAATCAATAAATTAATTAACTACTAATTGTTTAGCACTAAAAGGGAAATCAAGAATGAATGCTATTCTGCATACATAATTACCTGATTATTACCAACTACAGGTTCTAGATTCAATTAAATTTTTTATTTACCATCTCAGCTCTAAGAGGTTCTAGTGATAGAGAATATATCATCCGTAGTTTTGGGCAACAGATTTAAAAGCTCCATTGTTCAAACAGAATGCAGGTTAGATCTGGGCCTCCCTTCCTCCCCCACTGGGATGTTTGTATAAAACCCAGTCAGTTCTCAGGGGTAGAGGTTGACAGGAGAAGACATCACCCCAGTCCCTGGGAGATTGGCGAACACAACACATATATTAATGCATTAAATGTGTTGACTGTGTTCAGCCCAGGGATGTAGGAGGGAGAGAGAGAGAAAGGTTGGGGGGGAAGAAAAAAAAGCTGTTGTAATGTATGGTGTTGTCTTGTATAGCGTGTCTGGCAGCGGAGGGGTGGGGTTTGGAGGAGTGTCGGCCAGATTATAAGGCCTGTGGTGAGAGATGAGGGATGGCCGACTTGTAAACAAGTGACAAGCGTCCTGGATGACAATTCCTAATCCATCATAGTGCTGTCAGCGGTGACCGGTGAGGTGACGGACAGGACCCAGGAGAGGAGACAGCTGCTGCACGTCAATCCACATCATAATTTGAAGAGCTTTTACCACATGAGTTGAAACAGGGAAAGAGGAAAAGAGGAAAAGAGAAAGAGGAAAGACCTCATACATCCCACTATCTGCAACCTCTTCCTGAATCTGCCTTCCATCTTCCTCCTATCCTGCTTCTCTCTTTTCCTCTTCCATACTGTTGAGGATTGAGATGAACTACAAAAGCATGGTATGCTTTAATTTGTCCCTGGTGGTGGGACTGTAATAAGATAAAGAAAGAGTGCATCAAATCTAGATTCAAATCTACACGAGACACTTTGAAAATGCAATCACCCAAACTACTTATGGATGTGCTCAGACATACTATTTGTGTCCATAATGAATTCCATTGTTGTGGGAAGAGATTTTTTAGGTTAGTTACTCGATAAACTTAAGTTCATCAAGTATTAAGTTAAAAATTTAAGCTTTATTAATGTAACTTGTTGATTTTTTTTAACAGTTATGACAGCAAATAAGGAAATATTTCATGCTTCATATGTTATATGGCCAGTCATGTGAGTAAATCTACTAAATATCATGTACTTAAAATATCAAAAGGAAAAGTATGAAGACTGGTCCCTGTCAGTGTTATGCTACTATTGAAACATTGTTAATGCATTAACCTGTGAGCATTACTTTATTGTTGTAGCTGGTTAAGGTGAAACTCATTTTACCTACTTTATATACTTTTTGGTTGTTTAAGCTCTAACATTGGGTCATGTTTTATATGAATTATATGATAAAATAATATAAATATGGAATATTTTCATAGCAGAGTCATCAGTAACTATAGCTTTGAAATAAATATAAGGGAATAAAAAGTAAAATTGTTTTCCTAAGAAATGTAGTGGAGTGTCTTAAAATTGTATTTAACGTACTTGAGTAAATGTACTTAGTTACTTAGTAGTTACTTAGTTACTTAATTAGTTACTGCACCCCTGTACAGTATATGGACTATGCATAACAAATATATATATATTTTTTTTTTGCCAAAAAGTCATTTGCAGACAAATAAATTTACAGTACATTGCTCTACATAGTGATGTTCCTTATGTTTTGTCAATTAAACCCTGGACCCCTTGTTGCACCTCTTATGAACAAACTGTTATATATTGGGATTTGGTGCTGCGTTAAACAGTGCTGTCAACACCAATGACATACATAGAATATGAAAATTCTGTTTAGCCATGTTTTGGGGTCTCTGAGATCCTTAAAAAAAAAAAAATGTCATTTTCTGTTCATCAGTTGAAAATCATATTTATAAGCAGTTTAAAAGACTAGGTCGTCATATATCAAGGCGATAAAACAATGTTAGATGTTTTTTTAAGCTGTTAAGGAGGGCCTCTGGTATCCACTACACCAAACAGAACATCAGGGTTAAAACGTATAATTCTGTATAAATAAATTATTGTTGTGAATCGTCACAAATGGTGATGTATAGATCGATAAAGGATCGGATTGAAGAAGACAGGACGCGTGCACTTTCATTTTTGCAAGTTCTAAATCTTTTAAAAGAAAATTACATTTGTGTTTTGCAAAAAGATGCGACTTTAAGGTCAGGTGTAAACAGATATGAGATGCTTGTTAACACCAGGAGTAAAGAGGCCCCTATGAGTATTAATCTTCTTCTTGGCTGTTGGCGGGCTGATTTAGTCGCCCATGTTGGGTCAAGGCCCTCATTCTTTTCTTAAAGACCTCGCTTCCCTGCCAAACCGGGATTTCCGATTGAGGGGCCTCAATAACAACTTTGATGTGGACAGCGTCCTAGAGGGTGAAGTGAAAGGCAAGAGGGAGGAGGGCAGCACAATGGCCTGACCTTCCTCCTCCTGCATCTGCACAGATCACACTCTAAATGGTCACATTGATGCTGCTGCTTAGCTCTTTGCTAGGAGTCCTGATGGAGCCAACACTGGGGACTGGGACACAGCAAAGCCTGGGCACCTGCCAACAGACAGGGACAAATTGATTGAGATCAAGCCAGCTCTTAATACATTTAACCCCCTGCACTTACCAGTTAGTTCTGCTTAAAGCAATGCATTAGTAAACTGGAAAGGAAGCCTAAATAGACCTGCTGTGTGAACAAGTACCTCATAAAAAAGACTATATATATATATGTGTGTGTGTGTGTGTGTGTATGTATATTGTGTGTGTGTCATTATTTCAATTCAAATCACTATTATTTACTGATTATATTCACGTACGTTTTTACTCTACTTTGTTCATTTCTATTCAGTTACATCCTGTAATGCTTCACACAATCATTGAAAATTTTGCCCCTTGGTCTTGTTTGCTCAGTACGCAGAGACACTTCTGAATAAATACACGGTCAGAAGAGACTGCTCGCATTGTGTGACAGGCATTGTCACTCTTAATGATGAAGGTGAAATTAAAAATCCCCCCAAACCATGTTTTCTTTTACTTGAACAACTTAATGAAAACAGCTCATGAAGACAATTATTTTCTATGAAAGTATTTGGAGCCCCATCTGTGTCTTATGATTGAAGGGAAAGGTTTATTTTCCCTTTTGGGGCCTCAGATTGAGCTGGGCGGGTGATGTTTTCCACCTTCACTAAAATATATGATTTTTGACAAGATGGCCTTTGCTTGTCAGGTGTAGTATTATAACAAGATGACTCAAAAAAAAAAAAAAAATCTGTGTTTTATTACTTTTTTTAATGATACAGAGGAAGAAGGATGTGTGTTTAAATCCTTAGTTGTAAGGAAAGTTTTTATTAGTGGCACTACCAGTAATCAAAACATAAAGTTTAACCCACCACCTTCTGGTCATGCCTTTTCATTTTACATTAGTCTCTGATACAACCACCACCACCACAACACACACACACACACACACACACACACACACACACCAATAGATGTTTTTCTGTATCTTGGTCGTACACTTAAGGTCACCACAAGACAGGAGTGGGAAGAATCAGTGAGCAAAAGGCAAAATGGTTTGTGTCGATTTAAGCAAGAGGGTAATAAGGGGGGTGGGGATCAATAACAACATAAAATTGATTTAGTGCGTGTCATAAAACATAAGTAAGTGCTCTGAGATGGAGAAAACTGGAGTCTCAATTTAATCTGCACAAAAGCTGCACTGTACAGATGAAGTGATGTGAAGAGAGAGAGATAGAAAGGCAAAAAAGGAGAGTGGGTGGGAGGTAAAAAGAAAAGGAGGGAGGACAGAATGGCCCACAAGATAGAGAGAGAAAGATACAATAAAATCTAAAAGACAGACACTTAATTGTCATATTAAAGACTCTCTACAGTGCTCGGCAGAGTGGAAGGTTAGCTCCCATTCATCATCTGGCTAACAGCCACTTGAACAAAATCACAATTAAAATCTGCTCAATATTGTCCCTGGGACGTTTTGCAAGCATTAATTTTTTCCCATTGATTCTCCACCCCCCATAAATCAGAAATGTTGCGGTGCATGTAATAGTTTATGGAGAAAGGATTATGGTGTTATGAAGCTAATGTAGCAGAACCGTCTCATTTACACACAGCCTCCCTGGCTGTCTTACAGGGGACAGAGTTATTACACTATTACACAGCCTATCACAAACATAAGACACTGACACTGTTTAAAAGCTACATGGAATTGGACAATACTGTAGATTTACAACATTTATGATCATAATAGCAATGTGTTAAAGGGTTTTGTTTTTATTAGCATAGGTGGTACTGCTAGGGATGTACATTAGTGGAAAGCCACAGCACCTAAAGGGTTATTTCAACCAAATATGATAAAAAACATATTTTGTACCTTCTTTGTTTGTTTTTTTTCTTCAGCAGTACATCCACATGCAGATAGTTTTGGTTTTCCTGCCCAGGTTTTCAGACATCTGTCTCTGTGATTTCTGCCACAACACCAGTAAAATTTAGGCAAATAAAATTTCCTTTTTTAATTCTCACAGCATTGAAAGGTTATATCAAATAAATTCATTCAATAAATAAGAACAACATCTCTTTACAGAAACAGCAATGTTATGTCGCCTGATTAGGGCTGTGCCTGAAATCATTTCCATGTTAACTCATTCTTTATAACAGACACTCAGCAGTTTACTCTCTAGTGAGCGGGAAATTGAGATTTCGGACACTTTTGAATCATCATTATTTTTGCACCTATAAATTGCGACCTATTGCATTGTGGCAGAGGGGAAATACAGCACATAATATAGTAAGTAGGGAATTTCGTGACATCACAGGATTCCCGGCATAGCTCCACCCATCTTTCACCTGACTAGAGGTCTAATCAGACAGCATAATTCGACATGCCGGATTGGGGGTATTGCTCCCCCTGAAGGGTACAGCTGATGTTATAGGCCTTTTTTTTTCACAGCGTACATGTTGACTTTTCAAAGTGTACGTGTTACTTATTACATTAACAATGGCTGTCCCGGTAAGCTATGACGGTGTGACAGGGAGCCAGAATGCACAAAAACCGGGACACTGAGAAACCGAGGCAGCTAAATGGAATTCAGCCATCCTTTTATTTTTTTATTTTTTTTATTTACACCCGTCATTTTCCTGCTCTGAAGTTGTGAAGCCAAATAGGAAATGTGAATGCAGTAGGAAGGGGGTTTGTCAGTGTGCTCCCACAGCTGAGGGACACATAGCTTTTTTTCTGATGGCTTGAGCCCAGCGGCTCAATGATCCCAGTGATCCCAGGTAGGACTATCATAGCTCAATCTGAGCCGGGGAGAAGGAAGCCCAGTACCCAAGCATCAAATCATCATCACATAAAATGGTCTTGACACCAGCTAAAAAGGGAGATGGATCATGTGGCTTTGTGGTGCCAGGGAAGTTTGTCCCTTGATAGAGCCCTTAACTCAAAGCTAGTACACCCCCCCCCCGTTCCCATCACCACCAGATATTCGTATATAGTACACACTCACACACGTACACACCCATGTGCACCGTCTGCCCCCAAAAAAAGGGTAATTCTCTCTCTTCAGGGTCAACAGCTTAACAAGGCCAGATCATAGTAAGCACCACTTGGTTCAATCATCCCACTTGGACAAGGCGTGTGTGAGTGCATGTGTTTGTGTCTCCCTTTGTGCATTGATGGGATAACTGCAGTGTAACTTTATCTAATAAGAATAGAAAATGATGTAATACGAGCAGCAGGACAACTACCTCCTCTGGAATTTCAATATGAAGATGACAAGCAGTAAGTCTTTTTGACAGCCCTCGGCTTCCAGCGAGCACATGTATAAATGATGAATGCAAAGAGAAATAGCCATAAGCGCCGTGGCCTGCAGTGTTTCCCATACATGGCTTGTGCAGAGCGTGGCGACATGGTGTGGGCGCTGTATGCACAGACATAAATGACAGCTTTACAGTGTGCATAAAACCACTCCATAGAGAGAGGCATGTACTTAAATTGCACTGTGTCTCCAGCTCTTAGAAAAACAGCATCAGGAAGCTTGTGGTGGTATTAACATGGGCAGACCGGAGTTAGTTACTCCTATAGTGAGCCCGTACCTTGCAGAATACCTGAAATAATCAAAATGACAAATTACACGGGGCTTTTGCTGGGCATATTAGAGACCAAATTGATATTTGATTTTGACTTGACTTTAGTGGAATTCAATTAGAGCAACTTTTGATTTAACACTTACATCTTTTCCTCAGCACTGATGTCATATCAACATGACACAGTTTAGTTTGAAATATTGCAAATAAACAGTGAAGCGAAGTAACTAACCACATTTACTCAAGTACTGTACTTAAGTATGATTTTGAGGTACCTGTAGTTTACTTGAGTATACACATTTTATGCTGCTTTACTACTCCACTGCATTTATCTGACAGCTGTTTTTACTTGTTACTTTCTGTTTATTCTACAGGGACAAGCATATAACATGGACAAATGCCACATTCCACAGCATTTATAGCCTAACTATGCCCATCTCCTGATGGTCTCTTTAAAACACACAAAACTCAGCAAGAGAATGCATACAAAACAGCACAACATACAAACAATCATTTGTTATTTTGCTACTCTGAGTACTTCTGTAAATGAGCTCCAGCTTATTGGTTGTACTGTAACTATAACTATAACTATGACTAAAACTATAACCATAACTATAATTATAACTATAACTATACTTGATAGTATAGCTGCCATTAGGATAACCAACAAAATAAAATAACCAACAATAGGTATCTTCTTTGCCACATTTAGATTAAGAAAATACAACAATAACATTTTGAAAATAACCTGAAGTATCCTAGTGCTGATGCAGACCTCACAGTGGTAATATACCATTTTCACTGTAAAGGGCTAGGGGCTTTTGTATTTCCAGATCAACTCAACTACATGAAACATTTGTAGGTTATACATTTGTCTCAGTCGCAAAGTGATGGAGCGAGAGAAGATTGAGGTGCCTTATCTAACTAGTGAAAATACAGGTGTCATACTTTATAATATGCTACATGCATAAGTGTTAAGTGTTTAATGAAATCTGTCAAATACAATAGATATGAGACAGTGGTCAAATGTCTGTCGTATGTATTCAAGTTGTCTTTTTTTTCAAACTGAAACCACATTTCCTTATTCTTGCAAAGATTCTCTGCTCAATGTATTCTCTTTAGTTTACTGGGAAAAGGAACATGCTTGAAGTTATTTTTCACTTCCAAAATATCTCTATTACTAATTCCACAACCTGCAATTACAAGCAACTCTGAAAAGTTAGCAGTGTTGCTCTGCAGGTACAGTGCCCTGCTCTCATTTTGCAAAAGCGATTATCATTTAATGCTCTTCAAAAGCCGCATGCAGTCCCTTCAATAGAACCACCAAACAGATACACCCATTATTACCTTCACTGTGTACTGATTGCTCCCAGGACTGTGGAATAATGTGGAGGCTGAGGAAACTTCAGGGGTAATGCAGGGAGCCCTTGCTGTGCAACAGATAAACAAATCATTTGCTGTAATGTTATCTAAATAACGATATCACCATGAATAATGTATTTTGAGTGACAATAAATGGCTACTTGATAAGAAGACTGGGGATTTACAGTATCTGGGGTGATAAACATGATAGTGGTGAAATAAATGCAGTCCAAAGCACAATGCTGTAATTCAATCTTTAGCTAAGATCTTTACGGTACAGCCGGGGCCTCCACCATCAGCTGCAGACTGTCATAGAGAGCCACATCTCCCAGATAAATTCTCATGACAGTCAGCGAAACGCTTCCATAACCAGTGACACGGGATGATTTCCTGCTTCTGACAAGCCCCAGTATTGAGTATGATAACACTTACTTTGTCTTCATCCTTGGCTGGAGTATAATATCAATCGGTTTGATGATCCAGCAAACCAAGTTGAGCACTTGTGTATCAATCTTCATACATTGCTGCCTAGTGTCTAACAAAGAGCCCAGAATGGGATCATTCAATCACTCCTGGGCTGCTCTGTGTTTGGTACATCTGGCCTTCTCTACAGCTCAAGTGTTTCACTCCTTGTTAGCATCTCTCCTATTTCTCATCCCCTTCTCTTTTTTTTTCACATGAGGTATAAAGACACAAATTACACATGATCATGTCATTGCGTGCCTGTCATAACTAAATGTCACATGGTCAAGTAGAATAAGGAAAACATACAGAAGGTGTATTTCTGCCTGTTCTCAACTTCTGAGTCTCTGAGCCTCTCCCATGACCTCCTCACCTTAAGTCAGCTTTTACCACCCAGAAATCATCACTGCTTTACCTTTTAACTATCACTACTACAGACGCTTCAGTCTGTCCTTCATTATCTGTGTGATATATCAATATGAAAACTAATAACGGTATCTTACTAAATTCTTATTCTTCATATTCTAATACTGTATCTATTTACTACACTTTACATCTGTAACCCTAACTCTTGCCAAACTGTTAAAGCAAAAGTTTAACATTTCTGGACATTTTTTTGCTTTCTTGCCAAGAGTCAGACGAGAAGATTGATACCACTTTCATACCTACATGCTAAATATTAAACTACAGCCAGAAGACAGTTAGCTTAGCTTAGCATAAAAACCCGGAAGCAGCTGCTTGCCTCTGTCCAAAGCGCAAAAAAAAACTAATTAACACATTATATCCCGTTGTCAGTGTGAGAGAAACCAGCGGAAACTCCAGGATGTCATTATGAAAATAGTACATAGCAAATAAGCACCTGTGAAGCCACAATTTTTTTTCACTTCTGTTTTTCTACAAATTGACAAACAAGATACAATGTGTTAATTAATACGCTTTTGGGGTACAGGTAGGCAGTTTTTGTTGCCTTCAGATAGAACCAGGCTAGCTTTTCCCCCGTTTTCAGTCTGAGTGCTAAGCTAAGCTAAACCAGCTAATGGCAGAATAGCTTCATATTTACTTCTCAGACAAGAGATGGGTATCCATCTATTCACCAAACGTTTGACAAAAAAGCTAAAAAGCACATTTCCTAAAATGTCAAACTGTTCCTTTAAAGAGCTGCAACCCATGAATATATGGTACTACTCACTAGGGTTAGCATTTAATTCAGTATTAGCTTGGTGCTATTGGGAATAAGGCTTTGTACTGGCATGTCATCTACCATCAATTTAACTGTGTGTTCAATGACAATGGTCTGGATGCTATTACAAACTCTTTTAACACAAGCTAAACTCTTTCCTAAACACTTTTTTGGTAAGTAAATTTGGTATTATATTAATTCTATATTATGCTGGGTCAAATTTTAAGATGTTGAATATTGGCACAATATTATTGCCAGCCTTCAAAAACCCACACTGGTCAAACACTACTGTATATTGCATGAACAGATAAATGTGTGGAAATATATAAACACATTAGCAACATTTGGTTCTGCATAGCACTGCCAGCATAGGTTCACCTATGCCAAAAAAAAACATTTATGCTACTGTGGTCATTCTGAGTCTTAAAACATCCTCCTGATGTTACTTGCTATATCAAATGTGCTATATAATAATAAAAGTTACCATCTGTTTCTGTGTATTTATGCTGACTGTCTCCATTAAATGCGGCTCTGCAGCAGGGTTTGGTGCACTGCGAAGACAACTATGAGGCTGTGCTCTCCCAGTGAAATATAGCTCAATCAATAGACGCTCAGCAATCAACTTTTACTTGTCAGTTTTGATATATCCGATCATAGCTTTGGGTTGTTTTGCGATGTCTAATGTTCTGTGAAGATGGGCTTTTCATATTCTTTATTGTTTCTCCCTTTTTTTGCCCCCATCAACAAAAAAATGTGTTCACACTTTTGTGAAATAAAACCTCAGAGGGAGAGAGGGAGGGGGGGTGAAGGAAACAATGAAACTTAACCCGTTTAAAACTGTATCATTTTCTGACCGTACCTCAGGGCGCTGGGTGTTTATCGGCGGGACTGGAGAAGCAGAGATCACCGGACTGGTAATTGTTTCCTCTAAATCTGCTGAGCTCTGAGGAACACCAAGTGCAGTTTTTCATCAGACAGAGAATGAGAGGGTAAAAGGACAATACAAAGAAAAGCAAAAATGCTTTAGTCCATCATGTTGGTTTTTATCACTTCATCTAACAAGAGAGTAAGGCCACTAGCCTTCCACACAATATACAGTAATTATAAAAACAGCTTTTCCCACTGGTGAGAGGTTGACTTTGGTTTTTGCTGCCGCTGAAACACATACATTTTCTTTAAATAAAGCTACCAGAAAGAAAAGGGAAAAAAAGAAACAATAAATTGCATATGTATTTTACATTTGATAGAAACAGAAGGAGAATTGAGGTGTTCTGAAAAGCACCTTAGCTCTAACTTGATTTGACATTTTCCTATTGAGTCAAAGCTCAGCAATAGGCCTGATATCTCATTTAGCTGTAAAGTGATGTGCTTTCCACACAGCCACAAAAAGACATCAGAAAGGCAAAGTACTGCCACACTCCACTTGGACCAATTTGTCTCCATCACTCCATTCATATAAACACTGAATGATTTAGCTAAAATTGTGCAGAAAATCTTATGGGGATTTTTTTCCCCACTTTATTTTCATTATACTTGTGAGTATGTTAGAGGTTTCGATTTTATGTGTGCATTTGGCTTTGAAAGTCTCAGATTTAGTGTGGTGGTATTGGCTCATTTTTCATATCCATTGTTGGCTTGTCAGGGTGTCATAGCTGTTCCACAGAGTTGTTAGATCAGTCCAAATGTATAAATCATCCAGGATCTGACACACTCATTTAATTTGGGGGGCCCTGGTGCAGCAGCAGGCCTATTAATGAAAAATCCCTGCCCTGTTTGCTGAGTGGGAACATTCAGCCTTTTTTATTTATTTTTATTTTTTTTAAACATGGATATTCGGTATGATTTCCCTCAGTATCCTATTGGCACTTTGTCATTTATCATCATATGTTATGTTTGTCAATCTGTTGAATTCTCTCAGTCAAAAGCCCTTATGAAAATCACTTTGCATATTAAGAAAAAAGGGCAAACTCTGTGTGCGCAAGGTGGGCCAAACCTCTCACATTCTTCAATGCAGCGCTAGTTCCAACCCCGGAGCCTGTGTTATTGTTTTCCATCTGTGAAATAAAGTAACAGGTACTTAATGTACCAAAAACAATTTGTACAGCAGTTCTTTTTCCCCATTGAAGGCGTGCACGGCTCGCTGAGGGCTTCCCTTATCTCAGCGAGGCTAATCCATTTTCACACTGCGCTCCGGCGCTCTCATTTTACAGCTGAAGAGCTCTCCGGCTCCACGCTGGGCCTGAAATGGGACCCCAGTCACTGTGGCCCCTTGGAGTTTGCGTAGGTAAGTGTGCAGAACAAATGCTGAAAAGTCTTTAAAAAGTTAAAGGGACTAGTTTGGCTTTTTTTTCTCTTTCACTCTCTCCCTGAATCCCACCTGATCACCTACATTTTTCCTACATTTCACAGTGTGAGCGGCTGTGCTTGAGCACTGTTACAGGAGAGTGTTTGTAGTTTTAGGAGCATACAGAAAGTCAAAAATGCTGTATATCTATGAGTTTTTCTGTAATGTTTTGTACAGATTAACTGTTTTGCTGATTTTTAATGAATGTGAGTGAATACACGGCTGTTCATAGTGGTGAGTATGATGTGTTAAAGTATATGGTACGGTAGAGCATAAAACTGATGTAGCAGGTCTTTGTCGAGTCAGTTCACTTATGCAGACCGATACAAAGCCACTGTTTATAAAAAATGTATTAGTACCAAAAGCTGCGTTATGGACTAAATCGGAGCAGCTGGGATTGATTGTGGTTTGAAATGATTACCACAGAACTTGATGGATTAGTGTTGCACATCAAAAAAGCCATGATTAGGATCATGGTTAAGGATCAGGGAAGCAAATTACTCCTAAAATTACTTGATTATGATATGCTGGTCAGATCTTTTATATACAAACTGCAGGTTCCATTTTGCCTTCAAAGGACGTAGTTTGTTAAGGAAGAGAAAGCCTGGTCAGCCTACTTAAAATTGGAAAGAACAATAAAATATTTTCCCAACATGAAAAAAACACATTTGTTTTTACCTCCAAGTCAAAGAATGTGGCACAACAAAAAGCTGGCAGTTCTGTTGCTTGATAATGATATTGGGGTCCCAAAGCTTCCAGATGAATTACTATCTAATGGGGGCCATTCTGTCGTTCTGGTATCACGGGTGCTTGATTCAAGTGCAGGTTGGAACCTCTTCCTCGGGCATCTTTGTTTGACACACTCAGCCAAGATCATCCTGCTTTAAAGGTGTGCAGGGAAAGTCCACTCAATGGACAAATGGATAATTCTGCTTTCACCACCAGTTTAATTTGGGAAATGGAAAACAGATATCTGACAGTAGTGAATAAAGTTTTAAAAATAAACTTTTCTACTAGCTGAATACATATTTACACACTTTTATAATTCAGCTTCAAAGTCATGTGCCAAATGTTATGGTAAATGTAACAAAGCCTTAAACCTTTAATTGGCTAAACTGACTGACATAGGTCACTCACTCAAGTGGTGACTCTCACACTATGTGTGTGTTTATTTGTTTCTTTTTTTATTATTATTTGTTCAGCTCCCGACAACATCCCAACAACTGTTCACATATCACTGAAAAAGCTGTTTTGATTTACTTGCAAGCCATGCTTCCTAACCCTTCGCCATCCCATCATGCCAAGTCGTTTAAGGCATCTGTGGCCTATCTGGCCCGGCCTCTGCAGCCCCATCAACCCCCCGCCGTGGCCCATAACAGCGCATGCCCACTTGGCTGGGCAGGCCGGGAGGGCAGCCAGGCCAGGACTCCCAGGACTCCCAAGCATCCAGACCAGCTGGAAGTCCCATCTTCCCATCCTGCTTCTCAGCAAAACAATCAAAACAGAGAAAATCTATAATAAATCAGTCTCAGGCTCTATCTGGGAAAAGAAGAAGGGGGCTCAGTCTAACAAATACCTGTTTGAAAACTGAAAACAATGCATTATCTTTAGCAGGTTGAAGAAAGCACGTTAGACAAATAGTTTTGAGACTGCAAGGTTCCTAGTTCGAATCCTCGCACCAGCTATAAGAATGTAGAGGATTGAGTGGCAGCAAACACCAAAGTCCTTCCACTGACTACTGTCATGGTTCCTTTCCCTACAGATAACGCTTAAAAATAAAGGTTAAAAAACAGCGTGATGCCTCAGTCCTGTAATCTATATAAAGGCAAAGCAGAGGTAACGTGATTACCTCTGGGTTGTACATTTGCAGTTGTGCATAAGTGAATGTGCAAGTCTGCTGATGTGATTCACAGTTCAAACTTACTTAGCCTCATTGAGTTAACCCCTCTAACCTAAACAACTGTAATGGAGAGGATGAAAAATTCCCCTCTCTCTCTTTCTCTCTCTTCTCGCACCCTCCAAACTCCCACACACACATACACACTCTTTGGTCTGACCACCCCAAGCTAATGCAGTTGACTCAGAAGGTCATCTGTAGTTCAGTGTGAGGTTAAAGATAAAGAAACATGTATTCTCTTTCTGTGTTTGCCTTCTCGTCTTCAGGGGATGAAGGGGGGGAAAACACAAAGGTATGAGGGGGCGAAAAAGATGTCAAGATCTTAACTTGGGTGTTAATTTGTTAAACTTGTCCTCATGTTTTATTTCAAGGATATCTGGGGATTTTTTAAGCATTATCCAGACGGGTCGATTTGTGCTGTATGACTCCTATAAGTAAAATGAGATTACAAGATTTTTTCAAAAAAAAAAAAAAAAACCTTCTCCCTCATAGTGGTGTCTATTTTGGTGGGCTCACCACTGGGCCCAATTGTTTACATTAAGATGAGCTGGATTCTTTCACTCTCTCACTCACACGGAGTGATTTGAAGTTTGCTCTCTCATCCATGTAACTAATGCTGAGTGAAGCCAAGCTAGACTGCCTCTGAATGGCCCTCAGAGCTGCTAGAGGAAGAGATTCATAATCACAGACGAGATGACAGGTGGATCAAATTTCTAAACTTTTTTGTTTGAGCGGTGACAGGCTATCAGTCAGCAGGCAAAGATGGTGTTTTCTTAACCCTAGAGTTGCATTAAGTTGACATCCTGCTGTAGCGGAACTAGGTGACATATTGATGTGGAGGAAATATAACAGGCGGGAAGCTTTAAGACTTAAGGGCTTAGCAGAGAAAAAAAATTACAAGCAAGAGGGGTTTGGGCGTTTTATGGGTAACAGTCAAACAAAGCGACCATCTTTATGGTCTGTCTGTGAATATGCCTGCTTCAGCTCTGCAGCAATAATGTTAAAAAAGTTTGATGCGTGAGAATAAAAGAGCAACACAAAAAAAAGCATTAAAAGAAGCCACAAAGTAAAATCAGTGATGCTACTATCAGTTATGATGATATAAAGGGATATTTTCCATACACAAAAACATCATATTTATCGATTAATACACAGTAAACACCAAATGGACACCCTACAGCAATTTTTCAATTTAGAACTTGAATGGTGATGCCCCCCGTAAGCTGAGAGAGTATATTGGAGAGGTGGACTAAAACCCATGCATCAAATCAAAGTGGAGAGTGTTAACCATAAGCATGAAGACAAACTACTCTCACGTTTCTAAGTACAGAAGTCTACGTTCAGTTACTTTGTCACAAATCACTGCAAGGCTTCTCTCCCAATCCGTCATTTCAGGATTACCGAGAGTTTGCGTGGTGCTACCGTCGGCTCACAAGCCTGTCACCTGCTCAGTGGGGGTAATAATTGGTATGAAATAGCATTATGGACAGCTGAAAGGTGGGTGCTCTGATTGACTGGGAATCCACTCCAAGGATTCCTGTTTTACACTTTGTGTCAGGGTTCCCGGTTCTCTTTAAATCTCTCTCACTCTTTTTTTTTTTTTCTTTTTAGTGCTATGGATTTGTTGTCACGGCGGCCTTACAATCTTGCTGACACCTCTGTCAGAAAATGAATTTTTCCAGCAGGCCCTTGATTGACTCCATTTGTGGGGTGTAACTCTATCAGAAAACGCCAGTCTCCTGCTCATTCAGTCATCCTTTACTCTGACTAGTGGAGTGGAGAGTCAGACAGAGACAGAGGGCAGGAGGGAGAGAGCAATGGGAAAGGAATTAAATCAGATGCTGTAATCAACATATCAGGTAGATATGAAGTGTTTCACTTTGAATTTTTTTTTTTAATTTCTCCCTATTTTTCCATTTTGCAATTCAGGTGATTTCTAGAGTACATTCTACACTGACAGGAGAACAGATGAGAGCGACGATTGGAAGCCAGGGCAGAGAGTGGTCATGCTGCATAGCGACGCACTGCACGCTTGTGCCGAACAAACAGGCGTAGGAATCTCTACTTGTCCAGTATGTGCATAGCGAATCACAGACTACACGACATGCATCTGACAGTGAACAAGAGGAATTTGTTTCGCTCTAACACTTGAGACGAAGATGGGAAGGAGATGGGAGGAGAGGCAAAGAGTGTCACTTGCACATAGTAAAACACAATTCTGAGAGGTGAAATGACATGTTACTTGTCACACAGATAGCATACACAAGTTGACAAAAAAATTGTTAAGTGATACAAAATGCTTGCTCTTTTATTAAAAAGAAAACAAAAAAAACACAGACAAAGGACCATCAGCCACATTCTGAATCTGTCAAATTGATGTTGCACTGTGGGCAGTACAAAAGAGAGAAAAAACACAACCCTCCTTCAGATCACCAAGTTGTTATTTGTGCCTTAATTCAGCAGCTGGTATTAGTCTTTCAAAAGGCACAGGCAGTGGCCGTGATGCTCCAAGCCTCACATATTCTTTTCTATGGCTTATCAGTTGTAAAGCCAGAGGAGCTGTCCAGACTCATTCTCTCATTGGAGAGCACATGTCAGGACCTATTTGCCACTGGTTACTTTGAGAGTGACATCAGTGATGACCCTTTGACCCCGGCTGACAGAGAAATGCTTCTGCAATAGTTTTCCATTACAGAGGCAAGAGAGCACGAATACCAGATGGATAAGTTGAAATTGGAAAATAGGAAAACTGGAAAAGGCATTTAGACCTGTATATGACCTATCATGTTTCAGTTTTCTGGAGGAGGCTTTTATGAAATAAGTATTTGACCCGTAAAGAAAGCCTTTGTCATCTCACTCCTATTTTTTCCATGCTCTGACTGTCAATCAAAGGCTATTACAGAGGACAAAACAAGGGTCAGTAGCCCAGCACATTAAGCCTCTATTCATTTCATTTTGTCCTCCTTTTTTCTTGATGATGGTGTGTATCTGCTTGTCGGTCTGGTTATGTGTGAATCAGCCTTGAATGTATCTGTAGATTTTTAAATTAGGGGACAAATTGTTGTGACTGAGCTTTCGACATGCCTCTCAACAGGTTGGATATCAGTGTTTCATATAGTTCTGAGCTGAGCTAAGTCGACAGCGATGTTTGGTCATCCAAGAAGAGCACTCTGCTCGCCACTGCAGTTTTCCAACACAAAAGGTAATATGACAACACTAGCTGAATCCCTGCATTTCATAATTTGAAATAGGGCTGGTGTACTGTAGTTGCAGGGGCAACTTTGGTATTATTCTGGCATTGAACTAGCATGCTGGATAGTATACATACATGTATTTGTCATATGCAGATACTTTTTTGACTCCAAACCTATTCAAATTGGTTATTTTCCTTTTTAAGTTTCAAAAAATATTTTTATCGTAACTAAAGTGTGAAACTGCTAAAGCAGTGGCTCATTAGTTTTGTAGAAATGAAACAAACGATGGGATATAATGTGTTGCCAGGGAGCTTTAGTACTGGTAGGCAGATTTTGTAACTTTTTGACGGAGCCAGATTAGCTGTTTCCCCTGCTCCCAGTCTTCATGCTGAGCTAATCGGCTGCTGGCTTGATCTGAATTTACCTCCATATTTAATATACAGATTTGACAATGCTATCGATCTTCTGATGAAACTTTTTACAAGAAAGCAAATTCACTACTAACTTTGAGTAACATAAACCTAACAATGGCACCAAAGTTGTTTTCTTGCTGAGAATTAATGTTATTCTTCACACTACAAACATGAGGAAATATTTGTTTCAAATATCGGCCTATATAACTAACTAAATTTTTGTTGAACAAATGTAACATCAACCTAATTTATATTGATGACCAGTAGAATAATCTGGCTTTGGGAGCTTGCTCCCATTAAACAAAATATTACATGACTTTGTTGCACTTTTACTGACGCCACATTTCTGTCTCAGTAATCTGAAGTAGAAAGCACAGTATGTTCTCTGCCAGTTCTGATTATGTACTGTACAGATTAAATGACCCACCAGCTCATTCATCAGATTCCCATTTGTGACACTGCAGTATAGTCTTTTCTACACTTGTAAATCTATTAAATGAATGTCATTAACAGCATCGGTGCTGCTGTGTGTGCTCGTGTGATTGACAAATTACCCGCTGTAAACCAAGAACAAGGAAGCAAACTGTGCGGGAAGATGTCCATTTAGAGCGCTGATTTATGTAATATGACAGGGATGCTTTAATAGGGGTATTTCTGTCTTATCACCCCATTATGCTTCCCCACAGCTCATAAAGACATATGTCACTATGTGAAAGCTTTGCAGGTCATACTGAAGAGACGGCAAAGTGTGCTTGCTAGTCGGCTACCACTGCTGGCCTTTGCCTTCCTGATAAATTACATTTATGAAAGCTGCAATTACCTGATTACCTTGCCGCTCTGGCTCCCACTCACTAGCAGGATTCATCACGGCCCCGTAATTTCATTCAAATTACCAATGAACCTTAGTCCATAGTGTCAACAGTAAATGCCATTGTGACCCTACAGAGTGTAAGTAATGTCCTCTGCGCTCAGCACAGTAGTAAGTGAAATAATAAGCTGTTTCTTAAAATGAACATCAGTGGTGAAAAGAGCAAAATAGACAGATATTAGAGGTATGAACATGCTAAGAAGTGTCACCCCAATCACTCAGAACTTAATGGAGGATATGAAAGGTGTAGATTAGATGCTTCTGTATGATGGGATTGGCATGTAGCACCTGAGATTGTGACGTAGCCCCCTGGACCATCTTTACCATGAGCTCCACAGGAAGCTAGCAGCAGGTCATTATGTTCCATAGCTCCCCTCCCCCTGGCAAACTGACCTCCTCAGACCTCCCAATATACAAGCTCCTGTATCCTCAGACCAGTTACACCCTAAGGATTGACAAAACAAATTAACGGCTGGGCTGGTATGGGCCCTCCTATGGTCCACCATCTCTTGCTCAGCATGGAGGCAGCACTTCTGATTCTGCCTTCACACACTGAAAACGAGCTATGAAATTTTATATAGTGCTAAATTCTTACGTTGCACTGTGAAGGTGATCAAGTTGGAGAACAACAACTAAGTTTTCCATCTCTAGGAAGTACCTCTCAACGTGAAAGTTGGAGCAGGCATGAAGCTGATTTCCTCATGCATTCATAAATTCATTAGTCTAAACTTTTCAGTGTATGAGTTACATTAAGGCTCATTAACTTCTTTTTTCCAGCTTTATATTAGCTAATTAGCTCAGGGGTGGCCACAAATTAATTACCATCGTCTACAGCCTCATGCAATTGCATTGTGTTTATTTAGTCTCTCCTATTAACTTTTAATCTTTTCCTACTCGTAAAAACAGGCAATTAACATTTTTTGATAAACAAAAATGATGCAAGCACAGGGATAATCAGCAGCTCTGCATGTCGTCTTTACAAAATTACCCTGTCAGCTAATTTGACCCGCAAACCATCCTCAGTCCAGACATGGCTCTTTGGTCCGTTAGATTGGCTCATGCATAGTTGTAGAGCAGCATGTGATGATACTGTGACCTTTGTTTCCTTTTTGCTCTTTTCTTTTCTCCAGCACTTCTTTTTAACGTAGTTTTATGTGCATCTGTTGCATGATAGATGTCAATCATTATGTTTTAGAAAATGCTGATAGCCTGTCTTCCTTTGCTGTGGGTAAGCGAGGCAATCCAGTAATATGCCAGGAGAACATTCAGCACAGAGATGCTGCAGAAGTCTTCAATTTTCCTCAGTGTATTTCAATAAACCAACACAATGGCTGCTTCATTAGCACATTGATTCATTAATGTAGCCATCATTCTTCCTCATATTCACAGAGCACAGACACTGATGATACAAAAGGTAACAGTAATGATAACTCCAGCCACGGTCGAATTCCTGTTAAGGCACCTGGCGGCTATCCGCTTTGATAAAGAGGCCCATTTATACGCTGTCTCCCTGCACAGGGTCATCCTTCTCCATATTCTGTGTATTGACCCGGGTTGTTCCTTTTATTACAAGCAGGTTTTTTATTGAAGGATGATTACATTGAATGATGTCAAGCGAGGGGAGAAAAGATCGACCAGAATAATGACGTTCCGGAGAGGGAGGAAGCGATGGGGGTGGGTGGAGGGGTCGATGGCTGCACTTGCCCTGTCTTTCTGCGCGGCCTCACAAATTGAGTCGCATCCTTGCTCATCCATTATTTAAGGCTGATCGGACTCTCTTGGCAACTATAGATTTGATAATCATTCCCATGTCCATATTAAATATGTGACATAAATATCACAGTAGGAGCTTGTCAATAAGAGAGCAGCAGTGTGAAACTGGGGTGTAAAACAGAAACTAATAGATGGATATGAGGCAGAGAGGAGATGAAAGGCTTGTGCGGATGTTTCACTACTTCTGAAATAAGGAGCTGTTAGATATTACAATTATACCACATAACCGCTCCTGACAAAAGCAGGAAATGCTCCTGAACACCTGCATGAGGATTTTTCAAACACATTAGAATAACCTCTGAAACATTATAGCAAAAATTATTTCAAATGAGTCTGATGTGCAGCTTCTAAGTCACTTTGGTGGTATTCTTGCACCACACTTTGTATCCAGCAGTGTTGAACATATTTTAGTCCTCTAGCAGTGTGGCTTGAGGAATCGTCTTTGGTTTATGACCAAATACCTGTGTGGTTAGTGTTAATAAGCAATCCTAGCATGCTAACAAGCTAAACTACGATGGTGACCATGGCAAACATTAGCTGCTAAACATCAGTATGTAAACACTGTTATTGTGAGCACGTTAACATGCTGTTCTTAGCATTTAGCTAAAAGCACGACTGTGCCTAAGTAAAGCCTCACAGGCCATAAGCATGGCTGTATACTCTTAGTAGTTTCCTTTTATTTTCTATTAACAAGGCTTTTTATTTTCCTGTAGTTGAAGTGTTGCTAGGCTTTTTAAACTGATTCAAGCCAGTAGTTTAAAATTTCAACTAAGGCTGAATTCCATTTTTTCTTGGTTTCTCATTTACAGCCTCTTGGCCTTTTCTTGTTCACAGGTCTTAAGTCTAATGTTACTTATTATAGGGATTTTGTTCCTCCATTCAAGGATTACCTAAATCATCAGAAAATTTCCACCTGAGATTCTCTGTGTTAGTCAAATACCAGAATGAACTATATCCATCCGCAACGAGAGCAACAAAGCACACATTTATTCATATGAAAATGTGTCTGTGTGGGCGAAGGAGCAGTGCGCGAGGGGAAAAAGAGGTTGTCGGGTTGTAAGTCATCACACAAATAAGGTGGAGAGTGGGCTGATAACAAGAACCAGCATCTGCCAGGCAGGCAGGCAGTGTGTCTCCTCTCTCCACGGTGGACTCTTTGTCTCCTGTGATTTTCTCCAGCTGCTGGCCATGAATACTGGCCTATGCACTCTAGATTAAAGCACAACACATGTTTCTCTGCAGGCTAGACTATATATCATCCCCTGATAACCAATGACAAACACTCCAACATATTGTCTCAGATATCTCACATCCTCAACAGCTCACATCCAAACATTGTTTTTCCAAACCATCTTTGCTCTGTTACTCGGTCCCACTCAAGTATCTGAATACCTTTTTTTTTTTATCTCATCCTGTTGAAATTTTGCGTGTTTGTGTCCTGTACACATTCAGCCAGTCAGGATAAATTATTCAGTTCTACAAGGGCTACTCCTACAAAACAGAAATGTCCAGAAAACAGTCAGACGATAGACAACACTACAACTTTCTATGGCTTCATGAGAAGACAACTCTGCTCTTCCTGCTCCCACTTGGTCATCATGGTTGAGACACACCAGCAGTGGTTTATGTGTCTTGGCGATAAGCATGTTTCATGTTACAAGTGTCCTAGTCTAGCCGAAATTAATTTTTTGGTTGGGTTGGGCTTTTTTCAGTCATATCCTCATAATTCCTATGGCCGCTAGAGGTCACCTCACAACACAGTTACGGCTCGTAATAACTTGCTTGCGCAGGCAACCGTTAGGTTGTTTTTTACAGGAGGACAGTCTCAAACATGGGAGTGAATGATAATTCCAACTCAACTCACAGTCACATTTGGCTGTGAAGTATGGAAGAACCTGCTGTTTTCCTCTGTTCGCAATCATCCTTCTAATGTTGCTGAAGTTGGCATGTTTGAGGATGGCACATCACAAACAAAAGCACGGAGTCTCTTTATATTACCACTAGGGTGGCACCAAATACAGCAATGTTCCAATTCATTATTTGTGGCTTTAAATGACCTTTTTCGTGGTAGACATTTTGACTTGCCAAATATAGGTGTAATTCGTATTACAATTCTATGACCTTGATAATGTGCAGCAAAACCACCAGCCAGACTCAAACTGGGGACATTGTTTTTCGGGCATTATCTTGCAATATTCCAGCTGTGAAAAAGCTCTATTGATTTCTCTCAATCAGGTGCTAAATCACACATAACCTAAGCAATACCCCTTTATTACATATTAGTGTTTTTGTGTCCCATCAAGTGGTGTATCTTACACTGTTGTTACTTGGAATGTGTTATTACTTCATGATTTACTTTATTACTTAGCATTCTTGTCAAGCAAAGTTAACAATCCACCCACCCTGCTAACACCTAGCAATGAGGATTTTAAGGAAAAACCCAAATAAATTAATGGAAAAAAATAACAATTGCAGATGCATCCACACAGGTGCACTGTATGGTAGAGTTAAAAAATCAACATCCCCTCATGCTCTGTGGCATGTATAAAAATACTTAGCAAGCCCAGTTTATTATGATTTTGTATCACGATGGCAGGAGGAAAAGATCCTTTGAAAAAGGGTTCATTGCTGGGGCACGGATGGAAAGAGCTTCAGTCTCAAAGACTGCTTAACTGCCTCATGTCTGAATAGGAACAGTGATTAAAGTGACTTGCATTCATATCTATGGGAAAGACGTCAGTAACTAGGGTCGGATATTGTGGTCAACAGCGTACATTTGATGAACGTGGTGCTCGTGCATTAGTGCGATATCAAGGAAAACAAGAAGAGCAACTCTTCTTCAGGCAACTGAGAATGTCAATACAGGACGTGATCAGACTGTGTCAACAAGAACAGTCCGTCAACAATTACATAGAGAGGGATATTATAGTAGGGTTGCAATGCAACACGTCAAAAGATTAATGCATGTTTGAGATTTCAGTGGTGCAAAAACCATAGGCATTGGTCTACAGAAATGTAGAAACAAGCAATATGGTCAGAAGAATCATCCTTCACAATATTCGGGACAAGTGGGCGAGTGCATGTGTGGTGTAGATCAAGAGAATGGTACAGGCTTGATCACTTGACCCCTCCAGTGAGGGGATTCATTGGCTCTGTTGAGTTATGGGGGGCACTATGCTGGCATTGTTTGGGTCCACTTGTCCTCTTAGTGGGAAGGATCACTGCAAGTCAGTGCAAAGCTGTTCTAAGTGATCACCTTTATCCTATTATGAAAAATTTCTGTCCTGATGGGAGAGTTGTCTTACAGGATGACGTTGCCCCCATCCATAGGGCACAAGGGTTCACTGAATGGTTTGATGAGTATGAAAATGATGTGAACCATATGTTGTGGCCTTCGCAGTCACCAGATATCAACCCAACTGAACGTGTATGGGAGATTTTGGAACATGTTAGACAGCACTTTCCACCATCATCAAAACACCACATGAGGGAATATCTTTTGGAAGAATGGTTTTCCACTCCTCCAGTAGAGTCCAGAGATTTGTAGAATCAATGTCAAGGAGTACTGAAGCTGCTCTGGTTGCTCGTGGTGGCCCAACACTTTACAGAGACAAATTTAATTTAATTTTTAATTTAATATATATATAGATATGCCACATATATCAATATCCCACAAAAATAATAAATAAATAAATACACACATATATGTAAATACACATTTATACATACATACATATATATGTGCATATATATATATATATATATATATATATATATATATATATATATTCTGTAAAGCCTAGCTCAATGAAGAGTAAATTTGAAATCAAAATATTTAAGAAATAACTGTAAGTATATTTACTTACTGCAGTGGGCATTTAGTTTTCACTGTTTTCTTTTTCGGACTGATTTCTACTGTAGTATGTGGGAAAAAAGTGCATTAAGTTGAGATTTTTCCCTGCCAATTCACATTAGAGGGATATCTTAGTCTTGTTAATTCATAAAACACACATCTGAGCACACAATAACTGCTTCAGTTAAAGTCGTGAACTCCAACGTGACAAGCTATATTTGGCTTGTCTTTCCTCTGTTTTGTATTCAATCATGACAGGAGAAAAGGTTTATCTTTATAACATGATGCTTTATGTCATGTCTCCTTGGAAAACAGAACAGAAGGAAAGTCTGCCCCTAAACCTTTCAGCAATTATGTTGTCTTACATTACATGCCTGACCATCTAATTTCAAGATTATGCATTTGATTGAAGTAATTTGTCTTGACTTTCACGCATTCCTTACAACCTGCTCCACTGTCATGCCAGCCCTGTCAGCATGCCTATTTACAGGCACTTCAAAATTCTCTGAAGGAGAAAAAAAAATGTTTTCAACATAAATGTGTTTTCAAAGTGTTGTGGGAGCACTAAGCAATGCTGTATTACTTTTTCACTTTGAACCTTTATCACCTAGAATATTCTTATTAATTGTAGGTCCGAAATGATGATTCATCAAAATTGGATGGTAACCACAATGAACAATGAAGATTAACAGGTTTAGACTGCCAGTAAAATTTTCATGACACTTCCCTCCGACAAGCCGCATCCTTTGCTTTAATGAGAGTACCCACTGTCGTTGTTGCATCAGGATAGAGGTAACTATCAGTGGAGCAGGGAAAACAAATTCAATAATAATTAACTTGGGTCATCTACTCATCTGCTATGGCTCATAAACCTTAGAGAAAATTTCCCCCAGAACTTTTCTAAAGCCTTTAGGTTTCCCACATGCCTGTGAGAGATGCTTTACACAGACTCTTTTGAATGCAAATGTGGGACTGATGACGGTTTAACACTAATGTTCTATTCGGGGTCCTGGAGACCCTGGGCCCTCTTTAATGGCTCAAAAAAAAAAAAAAAAACCCAGCTAATTAGATACTTCATGAATGTTCTTAATTTCATGAGACTTGCCCATGAACCTGATTGTGAACTGAAATCTGCTACAATCTGCATTTAAATGTCTGCTACTGAAAATTACACAATACTTCTGTTTGTGATCATAACTGTAAAACATGATTACATACAATGGAATTTAATATACTTTCTGTGATTTATGTTGACTGTACAGTTTACACAGCACTACTTGTCCGAAAATGAATCTATCTAGACTTCTGTAATCGGAGTTTTCACTATGTAGGATAACATATGTACACTTATTTCTACTATGATTGACTTTTTGGCAAATAAAAGGAATTAAAATTAAGATAGCAATTCTTTATGGTCATTTATGTATTTTGTCACCTTCAACCTTACTCATACATATTAGGTTTTAATAAGGTAATTTAAAGGGAAAAAAAATTGCATGATTTTGCATTATTATCATTTTACACAGCCACTCTTAACAAAGAGTTACGATTTTCACAAAAGTAACATTTTATTTCACAGTCCAAAGATCTGAACTAATGTGTATTGTCCCTCAAGCTTTCAAAGCACATAAGTCAACTTGGTTTGACATTCCCATGACAAAAAGCTTTATTAAATGTTTTTGCTGTAATGATAGACTGTAGTTGAGTAAACATAATGTATGTATAACATGGTAAATATAACAGCACAAAGGAGTGAATACAATTAAGTAGCAAATGAAGTGTTTCTTTGGTCACTGCTACATTTGGCTCTTGAAAACAACTTTCTCCTATTTTACCTTTCTTGTACTATCTTTTACACTCACACAGACAAAGTGTGGCCCTTCAGTGTGCCGGCTTTGTTGTTGTGTGCCGTATAAGCTGCTCTCTATGTCCGCTGTCAGCTGGCTGTAGAGCTAATATCAGGGCTGCCTCTCTGGCTGGCAGACCCAATCAGACTCTGGAAGCTGGGCTGATTGGACTGACATACTCCATCAAACCCAGCATCAAACCACCTCTGACCATACACTGGGGTCTGACTGCTTCGGACATCAGCAGTAGGCCGGTGCAGGCTTTTTTAAACAATCCTAATATAGATCACTGAGGTTTCTTTCTCACTGCCTCCCCAGGTAGAACTTCAAGAGTTTTAGATGCATTTTTAGAAGAAGTCTCAGGTTATTTGTTTATCATTACATTGAAGCATTTGGACTTACTTTTGTTCCACAGGAATTTTTTTGAAAGTACAAATTCTATTCTTTTATTAGACATTTTTGTATCTGTTTGCCAACACTGTACACAAGTAGATTAGAGTGCATTTTTCCCTGTCTGTTTTTTATGTAATATTGCAATGTCTTGTGTGAAGTAATTAAGTTTTAAAGGATCTAGTCAAATTTTCCAGACTTTTGTACCATGTAGTATTAAATATCAAAACATGTGGCATCAAGACTTGCATGCTTTGAACTGCTTTTAATCCGAGTATCTCAACTAACCATACCGCACTTCCCAAATAAAACTGTTACTAGTTTGACATAATGAAGTATTTCATATAATTGGGTTGACTTTAATCATCTTTAATCACCCAAATATATTCTAAAATTGAAATGTTTATGAGAACATGGAATTTTTGTGGGAATGATCACAACCCTGAAAGCCTTGGACAAACATGTTGAACCATCTAATTATCTAGTATAGTTAAGGAAGTACCCTAAGCATATGTGTGTTTGTGTGTGTGTGTGTGTGTGTGTGTGTGTGTGTGTGTGTGTGTGTGTGTGTGTGTGTGTGTGTGTGTGTGTGTGTGTGTGTGTGTGTGTGCGTGTGCGTGTGTGTTCCATTCATTTCCGCCTGGAGGGGAGAGTAAAATGTTGTAAAAATTTGTTAGACAGTGCATAACGAGCTTTACAATGTCAACAACATCGTGAGCGTCTTTAGAAACATCTTAAAAGGCACTCCATGCCATGAGAGGCCTTGCTGCTTGTTTCCAAATTCCTTATAAGAATTGATTTCTTTTTAGAAATAGAGGCAAAAATACCATTTTACTGCTCAAATATGCCTATTAGCGAAACCTTACTGGAGCATTTGTAAATGATTTAATTGACTGCTTCCACTGACAAGCTGCGGAGCCAATCACACACTGTCCTCTCCAAGGCTGAAGAGGTGTGTCAATCATGGTGCCATTGTTTCCAAAATGACAACAGATTGAAATGCGTGAATGCTGCTTTGACAATGTTCACCTCTCAACACTGCATCCGTTATGTGGCAATTTAAAACCCAGGGGGTCCAATTCAGAAACTGTAGCGGACAAACATTGGGCCCTTATTTACAGAGCTGAAACCTCCGCTCCCAAAGACACATGATGCTTCCCTCTGCCACCACAGGGGGTGATGTCAGCACCGCCTCCAACATGACACCCACAGACACATGTAATTAGTTTTTATCCCATATTCCACAATAAGAGTGACAGTCAGTGCAAGTGTGTTCATTGACTGACATTGTCTTGCAGAGCAGAGGCAGATGGGAACAAGAGGACCCCCAGAAAAACATCAAATCATTTTTACAATAGCAGGCTACTAGTAATTACAATGACAATAGTAAAAGAGGTGTGAAGTAATTCACAAAGGACTCGATGAAACAAAAAGACATACAGTAAAACTGAGAGGCAAGGCAGAAAATAGAAAAGCAAGAAAAGCAAAGATCAACGATACAAAGGCTCAAAAACATGAATACAAGTCTGTAAAAGTAAATTTTGTGGCAGAAATTAAAATATTAGTGTCTGATTGCGAAGAAACAATGATCTCTTGTTTGAAATTCTTCCCATATAAACGGTGTCATGTTGACCTGTTGTATTGCTTTTTGTCATTTCACTCCAACACTGTGTGAAACTGAAAGGGGCCGAGGACACAATTATGTCTCCAATCCTCCTAGTGGCAATGTTCAATGAATGCACTAAAGGTGGGGTTGAATTAGTGAGACATTATTCATTATCATTTTAATATAGCCACAATGCACAATCAGCTGCAATACATTGAGACAGAGCTGAGAAAACAAATTAGCGGGAAGCCTAAGGAATATTTTTTTCCCTCTATTCTGCATCCTCGTGGCATATGGCTACCTATTTGCAACAAGAGTTCATTTGCAGATATATAAAGAAATCAGTGTAGGGACAAATAAAATTATGTAATAAAACTCAACCAAGAAGAAATATTGCCAGTGAAACATATGGCACTGTCAAAAATTATCACTTGAGACGCTAAACACAAAAGTACAATTTCAACACGTTCCAGCCTAAATGAATTAAATCACTTCATTATAGAGTAGAAAGGTAGGAGTTATAATCACCTCAATTAGAGTGAAGCCATAAAGCGAAGATAATGTATATGTAATTTCTTTTAATTTAGCTACCATCTGTTTGCTGCAATTGAACGCACTGTAATATTTAGCTTTTCATTAGTTTGTTTTTCTCTCAGCGAGACAGATCATTGTGTATGAGCATACGACAGTCTGAGTTCAGTAAACCTAGGATGACTGATTTCCTTTGATAATGGAGCTTTAAGTGCATTATTCATAATAAATCTTCCTTGTACAGTTTGTGTATGGATGCATTTCAATAAAGAAGAATCTTTTAACACATTTTAAGGTAACTGATGCACTTCTGCAACTCATCCATGACCAATTAAGGTATATAAAGGAAAGACACTGTTACTGTACGCAGCAACATAAGTGCCACAGGGTTACAGGCCTCCTTTCATCTGGCTAAATACTAAAGTCTTTCAATAGTTCTCCAGAAGCCTCTCAAGCATATGTCTCCTCATCTGCTTATCTTGGCAAACACTTGGCACAGTGGATGAGGGGCGGATGGAGGAAAGTAAGACTTGAGTTGTCTCCTCTCCCTGATGGCCTCGCAGGCCCCGCTGCCTGGCTCGGCTGCTTCACACAGAGCGAGCGCTCTCCCCAACCTGCCATATGGGAGCCATAGTGCTTTTCTTTATCATCTCTTCTTTTATGCCTACTGGTTGTGTGGCTGCCTTTGTTGTTCAGGAATAATCAAATGTTGATAGCATAGTTCAAATGGACCATTAAGTATGTGAGAATGCTCTATGGAGATGGAGCAGATAAGAGACCAGGAGCCAGGCTGTCTGCTACGTTCAATAGCCAGCCTAGTGGTGGTGCTAATTTGATTATAATATAGTCATCTCCGAAGATTAGAGCTATTCAATTAAATATTCTAATTAACCTGAAGTATTAGGCAAATGATGCTAATTACAAATATCCTCAAGAGAGCCAGCTGGATGAAAGGCTCGGCTCGCGACTGATACTTCAGACCACTGTCTCGTAACAAGATGTCCTATATCATAGACTCGGCGAATATTAAATTCCTGGCTAATTTGCCTCAACCCCATTTGTTTAATGGCATTTGCATTTTGTTTGAAATTGTAATAAACATGTGTACCCAGCTCTTAACTTCACAGAGAAAGTGCACTCTTGGGGTAGCTTAGTATTTCTGTTTACACAGCTCCCCAGAACATTCTGTCTCTCTCTTACACACATGCACACATAAATAAACAAATACACACACACACACACATAGCCTGGCCCATTAAACTCAAACTGCTTGTACTGACTGCAATGTAGCTGCATTATTTTCTGGCCCAGGAACAACATGGGATAAATCAAAAGTTGGTGTTTCTAATAATTAGGAATATATTGATTTATGAGGGGTGTATCAAATATTTTTTATAATTTTCATGAATTCCACGCACAGTTGTGGCCATAAAGAGCGTATGCGCATGTGTGAAAGATAGAGAGAGAGAGACCCTTAAAAAGATGCAAGATAGAATTCATGGAACCAGCCAGCTCCAGACCCAAATGCTTTGTCTAAAATCATGAAATCATCATATTTGACAAAGGTTAGAGGAAAAGCAAAGCTATCATGGTAGAGAAACATGTAGGTGCCTTCAGTGATTACTTTATATTCATAGTTTTTCCACTCCGAGGTCCTGAATATGTCATGTGCATAATGCCGGCCCTCAGTGTGGCATTATAGTCACTCCAAGCAACGTGTTTCAATAAGGCAATTTTCTCACTGCCTAAGAACATCAGCGGGGCACCATTCTCAACAAAGACAGAGTATGACATGTTATCCAAGCATACATCTGCAGGACAGAACTATACTTTATTAAAAGAAAATAGCAATTCACAAATGTTTTGACAAGAAAGGGGAGGAGGAGGGGTAGATGGGGGATGCAGGGTGTGGGGTGTGGGGTGGAGGGGTGTTGATGGAGACAGGGGAGGCTTGATTCATGGTTTGAGAACAAGGGCCATAGAAAGGGTTAGGTAAAGAAAAGTGGGAAATGCAGCTCAGGGGGATCAAATACCTGGACATAGTTAAAGTCGCCACAACAGTTTTGAATATTGGTGATTGTCTGGTGTTTGCTGCACAAATCACAGCATGACAGAGGATTTGTCCAGACTGGGGGCAGGGGTAAGATGAGCAGTTTCTTGTATCCAAGCAACCATAAACAAAATGAATCATGGGATCACAGATTAATTAGCCATAATCATTGATGGAGAAGACCACACACTGCAGAACAAGCATTTTCGTGGTAGTAATTGGCTAAAATGTGCCACTAACCCAGCAGGAGTTCAATTGAGCGGTCTGTATTTTTGCTTTCCAAGAATGCCAAAAAGCAGGTATACATTTAATATATCGTTTGAAATAAACAAATATATTTGCATTATTCTAGCAGTGGAGGAAAATAACCAAGTACGAGTAATGTATTTAAGCACAATTTACAATTTAAGGGTATTTGTGTTTTACTTGCGTATTTCCATATGCCTAACTGCAAAATGTGGCCCATTGTACCCAATTCTCTACCTACCGCTGTAATTGCTGGACATTATGTATATCTGGCTTGTACAGAGACCGAGACAAAGGCATTTTAAATCCTCCTAAAATGTTTTCTTATTTTTAAAATGGCCATTGGCATCCAAACCCACCAGCATGCTGTGCAGCCCAGATCACCTCTGAGCTTGCTGGATGTCTGCATTAAGGTTGATACAGCGATTGTATTTACTACTGGGGGATATCATATGAGTCGAGCTAAGCCGGGAGGGATGATATCAGCTTTTGTTTGAGCCTCCGGTTCGTGGAGAGACAGTTGTAAGTACTGTACACCTGTCTCATTAGGAGAACCATGCTGTTGACCCAGTGTATTAGCCTGGGCCTAATCCTGGCAGATCTGAACAGGCTCCCTAAGCTCTCATATGGATAAGTCTTCCCCTGAGCCACCATGACAAGGCTGTAGCACAATGGAAAACCGGGCCACACCGCTAACACATCATTATGCTCTCCCAAACAGATACAGATTATGAGCAGGGACAGGTTTTGTTTGTTTATTGGCAACATTACTGTCAAAGTGTCTCTTTTACTGGCAGACACCGCAAGAGGCTATTCACACCGCAGACGCACGGATATACACAATCGCACAGTTACGCAGACACACATCCATGTACACACACACACACACACACACACGCACACAGACACACTCATGCAATTAATAAAATCACATCCATAGTCAAAACTGACTTACTGATGCTGGCTAAAGTTTTTGACGCACAGCAGGCATTTAGACAGGTCCTTGCCCTGTACATCATTATTCATTAGTCATTTAAAAGAACATTTTAGGAAATATACTTATTTGCTTTTTTGCCAGCAGTTACATGAGAAGAGGGGGAAATAGTTAGTTTAACAGTCTGGATCTAACCAAAGGTAATACAATCTGATTATCAGCCCCTCTAAAGCTAAATAATTGAAATGATATATCACAATAAATACTTCACTTTTACTTTTATAAATTTAACAAACGGGATATAATGTGTTAATTAGTAAGCTTTAGAAGTGCTGGTAAGCAGAATTTGTTTCCCCCATTTTCAATCGTTGTGCTAAGCTAAGCTAACCGGCTTCTAGCTGTAGCTAAACATTTACTGTACAGACATGAGAGTGGTATCGATCTACTCATCTAACTCTTGGCAAAGAAGCAAATAAACGTATCACAAGCGGCAAGAGACACACCCATTTTACCAGCCTAAGTTTGACAGAAGGGCTGCAAAGAAAGCATGGCTAAGATACAACTGAGTGAAGCTATTTTTTAAACAGCAGTGAGTGAGTGCTCCTTTGTGGTGTCTTTGCGATAACGCCTTAAAAGCAAGTTCTTTTGGCCTTACAGGATTAGGTTGTTGCAGTTTTTCAGTTTCAAACCTGCTGCTATTAGATGACGCCGACGGGCTGCGGATTCTTTAGAGCGCTAAGGTGAGTTTTATTTTACAGTCCCTCCCAGAAAAGTCCTGACGTAAGTAAAAGAATGTGTTTGCCTGTTCCATCAATATGGACAGCCACCGTCACGTCTGCCATCATCAATGTCATACCACGAGTGAGACAGAGACTGATACAATAACATCTGATTTGGACTTGAGGTAGAAATCAAAGCCAATCACAAAGCTCCCTCTCCACGTATTGACTCTTTTTTGTAAACATCAAGATGAGGAGATTGATTATTGAGAGAAGTTAAAGCAATGTTGACTGCTTCTTTTCACATCTCCTTGTCATTTCTCTCTGTTGTTCTGCTTCACATGACATTTGCCATCATTAAGATCCTTTCTTAAAAGGAATCACAAATACAAATACTATATTTCTATATATCTTTTTTCAAACTACCAGCTAAAAGATAGACACAATCATGAACTTTCCTTCAAGGTCTTTAGTGGCTTATTAGTTTGAAATGTTGCACTAATCAATCTCTACTGTAGAAAACAAAACCCAGTACACCCACAAAGGAAAATACCCAGCTCATCATAGCCAATCTGCTTTACCCCGACCCTGTTGAAGATGAGAGCTGGTGACTGAACAAAGCACTCAATGGAAGGAAGCTGTCGAACCTCTGAGCGCTGTGTGCATCGCGGCTCCGCCTGGCAAAATGCAAATGTCAAGTGACACTCGACAAGTCTGTGATTAAGATTTAATAGAGAAAAATTTGAGGCGAGGATATTAGCGTAACTAAGACACATCAGCTGGCTCTCCTCAGGGTGCCCCACCCCTTCTCCTCACATCCCCTTGTTGCAACAGGGGACCACTATGACCAGGATGCCCAATTGTGAGATAATGCATGCAGCAAATAAAGCAAGAAAAGCATGTGTAAGAGGTATTTACACAACATGCATTCATAGGGTGATTGAGGTACTTGTTGGGTCCATTTGCTTTATATTAAAAACCAAACTTTTGGTTTGGTTATTTTAAAATGGATAAAGAGTTTAGCCAACTTGTAAGTCTGTGATCTTCAGTATCTCAGTTTCTCAAAGTGTGTTTCAGCCATACAAACCATATATATATAACCCTAACTCCAAGCTCTCAATTTGTCACCAACAACTGCTCAGGAGGTCAAACAACACAAGGAGGGAACACGCAGAGGAAACCCATGAGCACGCTCAAAGACGAAGGTCAGCGCTGCTCTACCAGCACTTAGTGAGCGACCGCCGTCACCAACCAATCTCTCCACTGCAAATCTCCTCTGAAATTTAAAAAATTTAATTTGTCAACATGTTTCTATCATATGCTCCATCACTGTCCAAGCCAGTGGCAGGGGCCAGAGGCTCGTGTGGGGGGTGGGGGGTACTGGGGGGGCTGACATGCTACAGGGCCAAAGGCAGCTGCTCTCAGATGGGGAGACGGCGCTGTGATTAGGCCTTCACGCTGGCTGGAATTGTCCCGGACAGCCTAGAAATCAGATTATTAACTCTGATACCAGACACTCTGTCTCCTGGCTGGGATTAGCATGAAAATTTTGATATGGATCGATAAGCAATCTTTCCCCTTCTTCACAATCTCCCAAGGCTTCATTAATCTGTGTGTATGTTTATGTCAAGGAATTAAGACATCCCTGTCACGCCATCATCCATTTCCCCAACACACAAACATGCACACGCACACGCACACACACACACCCAGCTCTGTTCTCTCAGGATGCTAGAGCATCTCATAGAGATTTATTAAATCAAGCACTGCCTCTACTTACCTCAAAGAAAATTGCCTCCTGTTCCTACATCCACCCTCTCAGGTCTCTACATAAAGCCTGAAGATCACTCTTTTGTTCTTCAAGATAATCCACTGACTATTAGTATATGTTAACAACATGAGAGAAAACTGACATGACTGACGTACAGTAGATAAACTGTACCGCAAATACATATTAAGAGACTGAAGAGCAAATTACTTTGAATCACTCTGCGTAATCCTACTGCATCCAGTCTTTCATGTCAGTGAAGTGGCCATATTACTGGTGCATTTCAACATTAGTACTTTATATGACGGAAGAAAAATACAGAGTGCAATGTTTTTAAAACAGAATGAGATTTTTAAAATGTATTTATTTTTTTGCATTGCCTGTGAGACTATACCCAAATATAATTTATAATTTAGATATGTCTTAATCTTATCGGATACTTGTGGCAAAAAAGAACCGTTTTTATATGAAGAAGAGAAGAAATAAAAAGAGAAGAAATAAATTTAACTCAAAAGTTTATAAATTACATTTAACAGTTTTAAATCAATACAATTTATAATGATTCAGTCATCAGTGATATCTGTGGCAGTTGATTTTTAACTCCTCTTTGGTCATTATTATTCCTGCCAAGTTTACTACAAGTACAAGTTTGAGAATAGAAACCATATGAATGTTAGTAGTGAGACAGTAAAAGATGTTTGCCAAGTTTTAAAGCTGTTGGACAGGCTCGGCATCCTTATTATGCCTTTACTTTTCCTAAAACCTTCACAATCTTATGAAAACGTTCAAAGTCCCTGCTTGTTGTCTTTTGACAGATTGTTGGAGCAAATGCAGAGGAGTTCTCACTAGTGGTAACGGTCAGAACGGTCAAGCCCAGTTATCGGTCTTAAAGGTGCCAAGAAGTCATCACTTAGTTTCTTAAGAAAACAGCTCTTTTTTGGACGTTTTTGAGTAGTTAGAACCAAGTTTAAATCCATCTGTTCATCCCACAGAGTAAAATTTTACTGTCTTCATCCTTGTGGATCAAAATGACTAAATTAATCATTTCAGGGCTTCTGAAGTTAATTAAAGAGTCAGTGAACGCCAAACATGGGCTGGAATGGTAATCTTAAGATGTCACTACATTTGGCATTTTGTCCCAAAATGAGTGATTGGTCGAAATTACTCCACGTTTCCCATGCAAATCGGTTACATTAATCTAAACTGACCCTCCCATTTTATTTCAAGATATTGACACACAAGGCATGTATAAAGAGCTGCATTAAACAAGTGATTGGCAAATCACTTCACTTGATTTCAAATTGTGGATGGACATGCAAATAATCAACACACTATACTTTTAATAGCATCTTGCTGAGACAAAAGTCACTCACTTGCAACTCATAACACAGTGAGTGACGTTATGCGATCACTGTGCAGGATATTATATCCCCTTTTACATGCCTAATGTCAAACATAAAGAAATAAATATATAACCATAATAAATAAATAACCCATATAATGAAGGGAATATGCGAATGTGTTGATGGATTATCTGAAACTCAAGGCATGGACAGAGAGTGCCCGAGCACAGCCAGAGGAAAGGATCAGTGCTCGTATAATTATGACCCATACACAGAGCATAATTAATCTCGCCTGCATCATTAGGAAACACGAGTCCAGCCATGTCATTAAAGTGCTTTTAGTCGTTCTACTGTCCTCCCTTTGCCCCGATGCACTCTCTGTTTTACCAGCCCACTGCTGGTCATTTACAGAAAGAGCACTCATCTACGCGGCGGCATGACTCCTCACATATTGTCTTTATGTCCAATCATGGTTAATAATGAAGAGCTTTAGAAGGAAGGAAATGAATAAACGAAAGTCTGGGGAAAATATGGAGTCAAGTTTGACATTGATAAAGTATTTCTTTAATGTTGAACTTGGGCTATTTTATGATTTGATGAACTGCGTCGGTCAGTGATTTGATTAAAAGTCTCCACGACTCCTTGACATATAAGGAAAAGAAATCAAGTCTCACTGAGAGCTGCAGACTAAGTTCAAAAGTCCTTGTGCCTCAACTTCAACATATAGTTTTATTTCATGTACCAAGTGTTAAAAATCAGCGTTAAATGCTGCATTATTAGCATCATTTCCTTTGTGGCTTCCAAGTATACTATTAGTAGAGTCATATTATTTACTAAAGTGCTAATACTATTCTCCCATGTCCATTAACAAATTGAGGTATGTGTATAGGTAAGTGGATCCAATTGGCTAAGAGCTTGTGGTTTCAGCAGAGAGTGCTTTTAAGTCTGCCCGCTCAAAAGTATTGGATTAGGGGTCAGGTTCAAATTAATTAAAGGGCTATAAATGAAAGAGCCCGCTAATGACTGCAATCTTACCTACCCAATATTTAATATTTCATCATTAAACAGTAAAATGACCCGATATGATCCTAATACAGTCCCAATTATGCAGCATTGATCAAAGTGACCTTTTCATACTGAGGAGTGGAAAAAAATCAATCCAACACCTCGTCCTCTTTTTTCCATTCTGCCTTACTATTCCCTGCATACTAAAGTTCCACTGGATATAGGGGCAGCCCTTATATCCGTCTATATCATATGTACCAAGCAAAATGCCGCTAGTCAAATCAAATGACCCCAGCAAAGAAAGCAATCTCTCCATGTTCATACATCTAATTCTTTTGTTCACAAGCATGTTGTATTTTTTTCTCTGTGTTTGTTTGTTTTTGCCCCCCACACGTGTCCCCCACTCCACCCCACCGCCCCGCCTTGTCTGCTGCCAGACACCCAGCCATGTTAAATCCCAGAAGCCGAGACAGGTGACGAAAACGGGGCCAGACTTCTCTGCCCATCAGTCGAGGCGCTGGGCTAGGAGCCATCATAATGGCTAATTCCTCCCCGCCTGGCCCAGGGAGCAGGAAAAGAAGCGAGACGGGAAAAGTGAAATCGGTACAATGCCTAAACACATTTCGCTGCAGGATCTGTCTTGATTTGGTGTACTGCTTGACACTCTCCATTTTCTGTTTGACTGGTAACTGCTGATGTGCTTTTCCCTTGTCAACTCACCATGAAACAAGTTCAGTGTATTTCTAAAGATTGCCAAGTTTGGTTGCTGTTTGGCTGAAGAACAATGAACCAGATCCAGCTGATTAAAGTTTCAATGACTAAAAGACATTCTTCTAAGGAAAAACATTTTTATGTACAGTCTGCAATAAAATGTGTTAGCATGAGTGAAGGGAAATCGTGGTTTTAGCAAGGTTTATAGAGTCGAAGGAATACACATTTCACTCAGAACTGAATATATGATAATGTAGAACACAGGATGTCTGTGTCCATTTTATCCCTACTGAATTAATCTTACGCAGCCAAATGTGAGGCAAGTCATAAACTAATCTCCCACATCCGTGTTCACCACCCTGCTTATGAATCAGGCTGCTTATGAACAGGCTTATGAATCATAGCCTGTTAAAACTGTATGGGCTTTAGCAGAAAGGCAAAAGATTGCTTTTATTCTTTATGACTTGCCTGAGGAACAGCAGCTTATAATCCACTAAGCACATCTTAATCAATGTTCCCCTCTGCCGTGCCGTGGCCTGTGAGGAGCAAAACAGAACATGATGGATATAATCTGTGTAAAACCTCTGTCCCTGGAGCGGATTAATTATGATCTTTGTAAGTCATAAACACATCCTTTTAATTATTGATGGCTAACCCTTTGAAATGAAATTGAAATGAAATCTGCCTGATTTACAGTGGCAGCGTTATGAGCTGCCTTGCTCTCGGCTGCTTTATAGAGACCAAGGAGGTAAATCAGCAATTGCATAAAACATTTCATTGGCTAAATGGAGAGGGATCATACGCTCACATCAGAATTAGTTCGCTTTCATTGGCGCGAATCATGGGATTTCAAGGTGAACAGGTTGATGGGAAGTGTGTGGCTTTGTGTATGTGTGTTTGGGGGTGTGTGTTTGGGGGGGGGGGCTCCTGGTTTGCAATGACAGCTCTGCTTGAATCAAGTGTGGCATTCTCATATGAGTGAAAATAATGGAATCCTATATGTCTTTGAGCATGTCAGCATTTCACAGCCGGCCCAAATGGAAAGTGACGGCTGGTCGCGGCTGAGGAGGAGGACAGAGATGCTGAAATGGGAATCAGGCGACCATTAGGCCATCCTTGTTGCTGACCTGCAGTCAGGCAGAGCTGGGACTCACTGTCATCCGACATCAAGGAGCTAAAAATCTCCTTCCTCTCATTTTCTGCCTTCTTTTTTTTAACCCGTCTGCTTATAGGACACCGCAGAAAAGCAAACAGGCATACAGAGTTTACCAATGATTTTACGGTAAAATCGGTCCTGTAAAGGATGTTAGGTATGTAGCATTAAAGAGCTGGTTCCCCAAATTACAAAACTAACAACAGAAAAAAAAAAAGCTACTTAAAAAACCTGTACTCTACTACATTTCAGCTGGTAATATTGAGCTTTTTATTCCTCATCAGTTACTGATTGACCTGAAGTTGCAAAACATTTGATCAGCCTGTAAAATAATAAAATGATAAAAATAAGAATAATAATCATTTATCATAGGTTTAACTAGTCAACAGTATTTAAAGTAGGTTATATAAGGTCCACCATGACCAGCTACAAAATTAAAATGTTTTTAATTTTGTAAAGTAGGTCGGACCGTTCACTTGGGCTGACTGGGATCACCTGGGCTCAATGCTTCCACTCACTAGAAAAGTTGGAAGCTTAGTCCTCTCAGAGAAACTCTCTTCATGCATTTTTTTTTTTTTTTTTGGTTCCTTTATCATTTTTCCCACAAACCAAATTTCCCCACATATCCACTCACTTACTGTACACCACTGACATCCACCTCTCATCTCTTTAAAAATGAATCCTACAATATATCATATACAAAAGCATAACCCTCTGACAGAGGCTATTGTTCATAATGAGTATGTATACTTTTGATGCTTTTTTAAAATATTTTTTTTACTGCTGATTGTACTTTTACTTAAGTAACATTCTCAACGCAGGACTTTTCCCTTTAATGAGGTCATTTTAAACCACTTTATCACTGTATTAGTACTTTTACTTAAAAGACCGGAATACTTTTTAGGATATTAGTCACTAACATTCCCACTTCCACCCAGTGCAATGGATGGTGTTATATTTACACCAAAAAGTTAAACAAGTCCAAAACGCTTTCAACAGATTTCATAGGAAAAATTCCTTCTGTATCAAGTGCTTCCAGTAAAACTGTCCAAAGTGAGAATAAAGTTTAGAACATATATATCTCAAAATTGAGGAAAAAAAACCCAAAACTCGATGCATGTCTAAATACATCTACAACTGTGTGCTTGCTTGGGTGAACTGACCCTTTAAACTGAAGGTTTAAGTATATATTTTCTGAGGAAAAATAAAATAATGCTTTTTCTGAATGGATGCAAGGAATTTATTACACAAATGCAAAATACACAGAGCTGGTTTTCCTATAATGATGACTTGGTCTTATGAGGAAACATAACGGTAATTCAGCAATGTTTCTGACTAACTATTTCTCATATTGGTGGTTATTTGCCTGTTGTTCAACATTTGAAGATTTATGTTTACTTAAAATATATCACTATTACATAATTGGACTTAATGAGCATGTAATTCGCATGAGTTGAATTATGGAAAAAAACACTCACAGTGAGACATCTCAATTTCCTCCTCCGGCCTTATTTACAAAACCACCAAAAATATAATTAGAAACCTCCAGCCTGAGATAAGAGGCAATGGTGCATTGGTGATTTAAAGGAGTTTCTTGAGTTTGTGGCTGAGGGCAACATGCTTGAGTAAGTATGGCGGTCAGATAACCTGGAACCACTTACAACAGAGGATGTCCTTTTTCTTTCCTATCACTGGTTTCCTTCCACTGTACTGTTACACACGTTCAAAAACAACAACACCTTCCTCCCCCCAACACATCTTCCTTAATACAGCGCTTACCCCAACCTGCTTTCACATGACTAAGCTATTATCCCCTCCCACCCCCCCCAGCGCCAACCATCCCAATCAAAGATACAGAGATGAAAAGGACTTTATTAATAAAAGTTCCCCTTCAGGAAGATAGGAACTAAATGATTGCTCAAATGTGCCCAATTTGGGGCAGATCTGCTGGCAGACTGGGCATCTGGACTGGGCGGGACCAGCAGGAAACTCTTACATCTGGAAGCTGTTTACTCGGTAGAAATTAAGAGACGCACTACACACAGATATACCACCCGCAGTCACTGACTTGGAGTGTAACTGAGTGTGTGTCTGCATAAGAAACACATGTTTGGTTTAGTTTTTTTTTTTTTTTTTTCCATTTTCCTGCCAATTTTTGGTGTTTGTCTTCCCTATATTTGCATATTCCAAAAACAGAACAGTATGATTCAGATTTCACTAGGTCTCCAGCATAAAGGGGGAGCTGTATCTTTGTGCAACCATCAGTCATGTGGCATTAGCACTTCTTAGCTACCAGATGTAGCGCAAAATACTGTAGCTGCAGCTGGTTTAATGGATGCAAAGTGAAACAGATGCAGCTGTGATGCTTCATAAAAATCCATTTGTGCACAACAAGCTATTACACTTCTGCAACAGCAAAGAACATCCAAAAAACACTTTACAGATGATGTGGAGTCTGTGCCTGTACAGCACAGCGGTGTTTTTCTTTTTTTTTCTCCTATACTACTTTTCTGCTGCTCAGAGGCTTTTCTCTGGTTGCTGTGGTGATGGAGGAATGTCACATTAGTCTGTGATTATCTCTATGAGGTCTGCATTCGGTTTCCTCCAACTTGAGTAATTGCATTTTTCGTCTTCCTTCTTCTTCTTTTTTTTCTTTTTTAATCAAACTCACAAACAATAAGCGGGCAGGCGCTGACAGAAAGTCAATGCGGCTCGGACAGCCGTTTGGTCTGAGAAGAAGGCCCGACACCAATGCCTTTTATGCTCAGGATGACGAGGCCAAGTGGGCCCCATCACATGGCCGAGGTTAAACAAAAAGCCTCTGAGCGATCGTCCTCAGAGGGCTGAAGCGAAATCCAGTGCAGCGGCACAGACAGCCACCACTGTGCAATTCTAGTTGTCTGACAAAAGACTGATGCTATCTAATAAAGAGGGCTGCATCCATCTCAAGCACACAAACATCACCAACAACACAAAAAGGCAGAAAAAGGAAGAGAATGGGTGTGTGTAAGGAGAGGCAGGCCTGACAGTTGTTGACTCTGTAGCTGTAGTCTGTCAATGAGAAATGAACTACATAAATGAAGACTAGGATAGTGGATTGCAGATGCAGTGCGACAATATAAGGTCATTCTTGAAGTCAGCGGTGTTCAAAATAAGGCCTGGAGAAACTCAAGGGGCCCTTAAAATGGTTTGGATCAGTGCACAGCAAAACAAAGAGTAAGTTAAAGTAATTTTATGATAAATCAATCGACTAAAAATTGCCCATATTACAGAATTTATAACAACAACAGGATTCTATTTGACATTAATATCACCGTATGGACAATGTGAACAGTTTAACATAAAATCAACAAGAGTTGATGGCCCTATGGCATTGTTGTTCTGTCAATCAGTCCAACAGTTCATTCTAGACTGAATCTCCAAACTATCAGATGGACTGCCATGACATTTCTCTCAGACATTCGTGGCCCTCAAGGATAAATCCTACAGACTGTGATTATCGCATGACTTGTCCTCTCGCACCACCACGAGGTTGACATTTGTGGTTTTAAGTAAAATGTCTTAAACAACTATTGGATGGATTTTCATGAAATTTGATACCGACATTCAAGTTCCCGTCTGAACAAACTGTTTTGGACCAAATATCTGCAAAACTACAGCCTACTACAGCTATACATTGTGTTTAGTGCAATTAGAAAATGTTAGAAAGCTAACATGCTTAACCGTAGACTCCTTCAAATGAAATGACAAAATATGTAATTTGCAGCTCCCCTCCAGAAGACATTTTTCTGATCTGATAACCCTATAATAGGGACAACATAAATTATCAGTGCCCCCCAAAACCACTGGAATTACCAAATAATTGTTTCAACGCAATGGTTAAGGTTTGATTAGGTTCAGGCACAATCACAAAGTTGGTCAGGTTTAGTGAAAGACCATGGTTTGGATTAACATTACTTCATTGTGACATTATTAACCATATGGTTAAGGTTAGGGAACAATCGGGGTTATGGTTACAAGAAACCAACATTAACTTTAAGCATCAACCAGGAAATGAACAGTGTCCTTGCCAAATGGGCAGTTCACATGTACAAATTCAATTAGCTGGGACAGCGACTGCTGCTCATTGTGAATGACACCTGGCTTTGCAGCGTTGTGCCCTCCGCTGAGCTCAACAGATACAAGCACCCCGCTACACTACAGCTGAAAGTTGAGGAAGACTAAAATTTATACAAATATCCTTGGTAGCAGTGCAAGCAACAGCCAGGTGAGAGTCAATCACGATCATCTTGATTCAAGCAGAAACTGAAGTACAGAGTTCCTTTCTACTGTACTCCACTACACAATGAAACTTTGAAGTTTTTTGACTTTAAACAAAACCGCTTCGCAGTTCTCTACAATTTGTTTTTAACAAGTTACAGGGACATTAAAAAAGGAGAATGAAGCTGACATTGTTGGTGTTTCTGGCGGCAATGGATACATCAGAAAACAACTGTCCGGTCCAGAGCAGAGTATGTAAATTATTTGCTCAACACAGAACTACTGGTCATGAGAGACCAGATTCTTCCAACTACTTGGTATCCATATGAGTGAATGCAGCGTAAGTACAGCCTCACAGAGCTGTTAGCATGGCTGTAGACTCAGCCTTGTTTTCCATTTCTTCAGAAAATCTTGAAAATCTTACCAAATCAGATGCCACAGCCAAAAACGTGTCAGTATCCAAGCCCATGAGAGGAAAATATTACCCAATAGGACCGGTCAGGATGCTGCTGCTATACTAATAATAAATATGATCAAAATGTGACACGTGCAGATAGTAGATGCTTGCATCTTGATTAGGGGTGAAAAGGTGTAGACAACACCGGAGGAGGATGATACATGACTGCTGTTAAAATTGAATACTTGGTGAGAGTGCACTTTCATGGAAAAACGAGGCTCATGTCAGGCTGCGTGTGATCACTGCTAACATATGCGTGACAGCGGGGGCGCTGAGATGTTTGCTAATTTCCCCCCATTTTTAAAATCCCATTTTATTTGTACTCATTGATTTTGTGTGAGGGTGGGAATAGCCGGCCATCAAGGCTCCAGGAATAAAATGCTGGCACTGACCTGTGCATAGATAATTTGCCATGAAAGACAATCAATAAATAACAAACACTCCCTAATCAGCCAAGGAGCTGACAGAATGACATTCCATTATCCCCATCTGGCCCAGTGCCGTCAGAACAGCCAAACCTCAAAGGGCCAGGTTTCCCCCAGCACACATTTTCTTACCAAAGCCTGTCCAGGCCCTGATGTCACATCACTACACACACATAAACAGACACATAATTTCCCCATAGATACAATGTGTCACTACTAGCACCCCTACCAAAACCATCTCATAAGATGTTGTAAAAGGAGCACATGCTCTGAAATGCAGATTATGTGTTATAGAGACTAGTTATGTGAACAAATTTATCCCTCCATAACAAAGTGGTTTATTTGACAGCTGGACATAGCAAACATTCCCTTGTGTGTTACGTGGAAAGGGTAGCTAACATTTCAGTTGAAGTAATTAAACAACTTGGGTTTAGATAAGCAACAGAAGACAGGCAATACACAATTCCTGTTTAGTTTATTGTATTCTGGTAAGGCTCAATGTGAATTTGCTTGGATTAGGTGTATTATCAATTGTCATGGACCAAAATTCACTGTGGTTTTCCTCCAGGTGCTCTGGTTTCCTCCAACTCCAAGGCTTTCCTTTGAGATATTAGGACTGTTGTTGTAGTCCTTTGCAAGCATTTGAATCCGCCTTTAACCAGGCAAGAGATCAATGGCAAGTGTTCTCACCCTCTGATACATTAACATGGAGATTGCCTTTATGTGACTGGATGAATGCACAACTCACCACTAGTCTTTTGTTGGATTTTTCTATCCCATTTTTAGACTGAGAAAACACAACAACCAAATTTTGAGCCTGTCCTCATCAGAAAAATTATAACATTGGTCATTTGTTGAATTGCTTAAAACAACCTATATGGTAACATTTTCCTGAGAAACAACCTCTTGTGGTCGTGTAAATTAGAGTACGAAACAGGCTTGCAAAAAACCTACTTAGCATGCAGAAACCAGTCTTTAAAAACAAGACATCTGTACAGACTCGAGGACAGTCAGACTGGACCCGAATTGATCCAAGGATAATTAGGGCTGATCCAAAATGTGGTTGACCCTTACAGACCGAAACAGAGAGGGAACACTGGTAGCAGCATGATGCCACCAATTAAAGAGCAGTCACGGTGAAAAAAGGTAATACAATAGCTATACAACAGGACGCAACCCAATTAAACTTTAAACTGAGATCCAAGGCCAACTCAGATCTCAGTTACTAAGAACTAAGAGGACTCATGAGTAACTCTATTTAAAGTAATGAATGTCCTCACTCCGAAAAACGGTGGTAGTAGCATGCTGTTGGTATAGAATTTGGCTAGCGTCCCTTTTAGCCACGACAATGATCTTTTCCTAACCTAAACCAACTAGTTGTAGTTGCCTAAACTTAACCATAACCATAGTGGTAGCGGATTGAAAAATGCTCACAACAGCTGTTTAATGGTTGTTTTGGAAGGCATTGACAAATAACCCTATTCTGCCATTTAAGAATGAGGGGTTGATGTGAATTTTATTATATCCACTGCAGTTGGCCAATGAATCACCGAAGCCATGCAGTTGTAGGGCATGCTTAGTTTCACTTCTATAGTGTAGTTCACAAAATTATCAATGTGGGCCAACGTCCACAGTGGCTATCTTTTAAGAGCAGGGTCTATTGAATTTATTTTGGTGATATATTCAGTGTTACAGCAATCATTGCTTTTGTTTTTTTTCCTTATTACCCTTTCAACCAAACAAACCCCTCTTGTTGCTGCTGCAAAAATAAATGCATTTTCAACAATTTTTTCCGAGGAAAGTCCTAATTGGCACTGGATGTTTAGAACAGCAAAATAATGACTTAGGAGAGTGAGGCTATAAAGGCAGTAAAGCTCTCCATGTCTAAACGGTTTACAATGCACCCCAACTGTGAGGCAACAATACAAGTGGTGGATGTATAAGGAAATTGTCATACTGACACAGATTTGTGTGTGTGTGTGTGTGTGTCTGTGCGTGTGAGTGTGTGCGTGTGAGTGCGTGTGCGTGTGTCTGTGTGTGCTGGCATTTGACAAGGTAACAGTGGAGTCACCGGTGGCAATCTCTCATTGGTGTGACTCGCTCCCATTCAAAACATGAAAAGCAGTATGATAGACAAAGAACAATTAGCATTCTGGGTTTTGTAAAGGATGAATTTAGCCGCACAAACAAAGCCTCTTAACAAGCAGCTCTTGTATACCTGAATACATCCTGTACAACACTACTGGGTGATTATGCTTGAATAAAAGGGTGAATAGCAATAAAGGCACGCTGCATGTCAACACTCACGATTCTGCAGATTATGTGTAATCTTCTGCTTTGTGTGTGTGAATGTGTGGTCGTGCACTCTCAGCGGAGGTTCCTATTTCAAACAGCCACCTCATCATTCATGCACTTCAACACGAGCAGCTAGTTTTCATAAAGTGCCAATATGTAGCATGCACTGAAAATGAGGGCAGTATCATGTTGCCTCTGTGTATGCCAAACCATTAAGTAGGTTTCCCATTTTTTTATTTAAGATAGCACGGAAATGGCAAGCTGTGAGTCATGCCTCCGTCTCATGCTCCATTCTAGAAATTAAACATTCTTAATTAATCTAATGGAGCTAATGTGGCGATACTTCCTGCCTGGGATCCTCTGCCTGGAATCCTTCTGTAACCTGAGAGGCACCTTGCAGAAGAGAGGTGCCAGAGGGCAAAGTACAAGCCCCGCAGGCCCTTTGTTTGATCTGTTCCTTACTGACATCATAGCCCTGGCTGGATGGTTTGCCTCAGTGGTTGATGAAGCAGGGAAACAGACAATTTAGTATCACTATCTGGCCCCTGCTACAATGGTAATTACTTAAACATGTATTGCAGTTCACAAATAAACAGCCACGCCACAAGACAAATCCACTGCTGTCCAAAAAAAACATAGTCTATGCGCACACAGTATCTGGTGACAACCCAAAGTTTTTCTATGAATACTTTAAGGAGCTGAAGTTTAATTATTTAAATTACTCAATGGTAAGTTCTCAGTTTTTCTTTTTTCTGCTGAGTGCTACCATCTCTCACTTGTTCTCAACTGCATGTCACACATTTTCTCTGAGCACTCAGGGCCAAAATGAGTTTCAGTCATGGATCATGGCAAGTAATGAAATAATCCCAAAATGACACTGTGAAATTGCTGGATGAGAGAAGGTGCCGCTTGTCAGGCAGCTGATTCTATTCCCCCATCTATCTCTGATCTGTTGAAGTCACACACTATCAAGGAGAAGTGCCGCTGCTGTATATATTTGCTTGAAATGTGCCGGCCGGTGACAGGGGGTGAAGACAGCCGTGTGGGAGTTATCGGATGTTCCAGTATGTGCCCCCATAAAATCGACATGGGACACCCCCTGCTTCTCCCCCCTCTCATTTCTACGGGCAGTGGATGGTTAAAGGTGGGGAGTTGAAAGAGCAAACAAGAAGGCAACGGCCACTCACTGACTTAACCTCTGTCATCAGAGTGCTCCGGTGTCAGCACGCGAATCAAATCAAGATGAATGGGGCCTATCCCGGCCACTGCAGGCTTGCCTCATTGGGCCCAATTTCATCAGCGCCAGTAACTGTTCATATAGAAAGATTAATAGAGCGTCCGACCATGCCGCTCTGCAAGGAGGAAACACAGACGCATACAAATAGGTTCCCACTCGATAGGCAAGGGGGAGTTATTACCGTGTTGCGCGACAGGAAGAATGGGTGGAAGCACCTCAGAGGGGGCCTCCACTTTGATGCCTAATTGATAAGGTTCCACAGTGGCATGTTCATTTGTGAGACTTTATTGTTTTAATTGTGTTACACTTTGTCACTACCGTCTGCTTTTTCCATGTCTCTTTTATCCCCGCTGTAATCGTACAGAGCTTTACACGGTTATTTGTGTGGCACAGAGGACTGGGACGCTTTACGAGTGGCTGGATTGGCCTGATGCCCAGGTGCATTAAAAATATTGACATATTTTGCAATGAAACATAAATGTAAAAGTCATGTGTGGAGCCTGTGTATCTAGATTGCATATAATGCAAGGGGATCTCTGTAAATAATGCATTAGTATATAAAAATCTACATCTATTTAGATTACAAAAAGGCCGTTAAACAAGCCAAAGCATCAACAATACAATGAATGATTTCAAAGCAGGCAGCTCATAGTCTCAATTTTGCAAAGGTTAAACCGCTGCTTTCCCCCCAGCTGTTATCCTGGCACAGCCGCGTCGACAAGCTTATGTTTATGCTGTGACAACATCCCTTTATGGTTTAGGATGTAATCTTGTTAATGGTGTAAGCTGTTTTGTTCACTATTGTTTTTTAGCATTTGTGTGTGCAATTGTGTGTGCAATTGTGTGTGTGTGTGTGTGTGTGTGTGTGTGTGTGTGTGTGTGTGTGTGTGTGTGTGTGTGTGTGTGTGTGTGTGTGTGTGTGTGTGTGTGTGTGTGTGTGCGTGTGTGTGTGTGTGTGTGCACGCATCCTTTTTCATCCTCCGCTCTCTCCCTCTGTCTTTTTTGGTGCAATTCAAGGTCTGTAGATACAACCGGGGCCTGGTTAAGAGGCTCCACTTTTTCTATTTGAAGGGTAAATTTCTTGGTTTTTTTGGTTCTCATTAGCATGATTACAAAAACAGTTGGTTCGGCTTGTAACATCTCTCCTCTGCTGTGTAAAACATGACCTCTCTTTAGCACACAACACATCGCAGCCCAACTCCCCACCTTCCCTTAATCCCTTGCGTTAAAACTATCTGAGAAACACCACATAGTCAGATAGCAGGAATAACTCAGAGAGCGAAGATGTGCCCTCTTATGTGCCCCTGGTGTTTAGCATATTAAAGCACTTCATCTCAATCACTGTAGTCAATTTGTGCACTACCGTATATTCAGGAGACACAGGGACATGGTGAATGTACACTCACCTCCGCCCTCTGATCTCGTAATTCACTGTAAGACCAAGTTGTTATGATGGCTGCTCTCATCTGCCAGTGCAGTTATTCATATTATAACAATGTGGAGCAGAGGGTGGCTCCACTCTCTGTCTGTTATACAATGTTTATGACCAAAATGCAATATTATATCACATATATTATATTAAGACTGAGACATACAGATAAGGTTTTTGTTTTTTTTAAAGAAAACTGCATAGATTAGTGCTGGAGGTGGTTATTCATTTCTCTATGCTACAGTAATACAGAACTAACTGACCTGCAACACTGAACCTAAATGTATTATATTTATTTCACAGATGGAGTTACTGGTTATTTTGAGTTTAAGCATAAAGCATATGATCAAATCATAAAGTATAATGTGTTATTATAGACTGAACACCCCACATACCGGCACACTTATCACTAGGTGATCAGACCTACTCAGGTTGGACTTGCACAAAGCTACATGTATACTGGGATTTATGTGAGCTCACTGTGTACTAATGATAATGTGCAGCTGTATTATGTTGAATAAAATAATAATACAAACAAATTTTAGAGTATGATCACATTAGTATGAGGAAAATATGAAAAAAGGGGATCAGGATATTCTGAACTGATTGTGTCTGTCTCTGCTTCTCTTTCCTTTCTATCTGCATGCATAGTCATACTTACTGTAGCTACAGTATCCTACACTATACAGTGTGTTGGCATACAACAAGTTAATACCATTGTAGCTACTATACCTCTGCCCCCAATATTCCACTGACACAGACTGCTGTCTCAAAACCTGACTTCCCTCTCTCTCGCATGCCCACTGGCTACTGGCATCACTCTTGTCCCGAGGCTTGCATTAATGAACTCAATAAATAAAGTGCCACACCAACCCATCCATTACGTGCATTCATTTCAGAACAAAACATTAATCAATTCCCCTGTATGCACTAATGCAGCGGCCCCAATCAATTTGAACTTCTTATGACAATTAACAAAGCTTTAGCGGCCACTCTGAAACATGCTGACCCATCCATTACCGTCTCCATCAAACTGGTTGGCACTAATGGCACCTCACTCCTGACTCTCCCCCTACCTAACTTCACTGTGAGTTTGCACTCACACACATTGCAGTGGAGGGTTTGTGGAGGGCAGAGATGGATCAGTTCATATCAATTATACATGCTTAGCAAGATGTGTGAATTCACACGCTTGATTGTACAGGTCTGCAATATACAAATTACCTCTTGCATATCGTCCCTCTAAAGGTGTCTTCATGTCAAGCATGTTTTTAACAATGAATTTCACATTTTGGTGTACTTAATGCTTTGGATGGTTGGTTTGTTGGTTTTGGATTGAAAAGGTGGGAATAACTGTAACATGATAAAGATAACTAGTTTACCTGATCTCAGGGGCTGAAATCTCAGCTTTTGACTCTAGTGAAATTCTTGCAACATGGTGTGTTTATCCCACCTTTGATTCAAAGACTTGAATGAATTAAATTCTAAGTTAATTTATTATATTGGTTTCGGTATAAGTATTAATAGTAGGCAGACAAACAAAACAGATATACATTTAACTGTAAATATTCAACGTTTATTTTCTTAAACAAACTGGATAAAACGGACAAGAAAGCCAATGAATACTGTATTGCATTCGATGACGCTTATCTAAGGTGCAGAGCGCAGTATCTGTAATTTTAGCTGATATGTGGTTTCTATGGCAATGAATTTTCTTGAGTAAAATAATTAAAACTGCATAAAATTAAGGCATCACAACCTTTTTATCTGTTTTACAATTTGCCTGCCAGCCTACAAACTAAACCCTTTTCTTTCAACTTCATTACTGCTGTAGCCTACTGCTCTTTACCTTTGTAGGGTACTATAGGTCAGTAAGGAAAAATAAGCAAAGGTGCTAATTTCCGCTGTTTCAGTTGTCCCTTCTTATTCATTCTTGTGCAGCTTTTCTTTTTCATCCTCAGATGTCTCTCTGAACGCCCACCCTCCTACCTCCCCATCCTCCAGCGGGCCTCGTCGGCAGCCCTGGGGCCCTGATCTCATGTCAGAGGCAGCATGTTGGTACCAGAGTTCACAACAGAGCACGTCTGCCTGCATAATTAGAGAAGCGGATCCAGCTCTGTTCAGAAGAACAAGTGTAGCCCTCCTCCTCTTCCCCCTACTCCTCCTCTCTCCAGCCTGCCTGCCTGCCTGCTGTACATGGCTTAACACGAGCGTGTCATGACTATAACAAAGGTGAGCAGAAGATGGTAATTAAAAATTAAAGTGGACAAGGGGTGGCTGGATACACCTCTTTTAACAGCAGGCAATTGGGTGGGGGAAAAAGGGTATGCTGGTGGCAAACCAAATTAGTCTGCTTCTTAGATAGAGCTGCTAACACTCTCTGCTTCTGACTGATTTAAGTGTGACTGTAAAACACCTATCAAAGCCAACTGTTTTCATGAGTTTCTCTGAAATGTACAGTTCTTTCAATAAACCCTGAAAAATGTAGAAGAAGGCAACATCTCATTTTATATCTTACACTCTAGATGCCAAAAAAGTATATTAGATAGTAAGATTAGACTCAGTAAATACAGTGTTAGGATAAGCTTTAGTTTCACGATCACCAGAAATAGTAAGGGCCCAAAAGTAAGGAGCACATAGGATCAGATAAGGGCAAAGAGCTAGTCAAAGATATAGATAAATGCCTTAAAGTATAATGCAACTTTTTCAACCTGCAGCAACTGACTTTTTGGCCACTAGAGTCCTTTTTTTGTCTATCTGATGAATGTAAGTCCTGTGTCAACTCTCCTTTGAGTTCTGTTTTGGTCTCCACCCACTCCCAAGGGAAACATCTGTATTTTTAGCTCTTAACTGCTCCACTTTGTTCACCAGCTATTTACTAACTTTGTCTAGCTGGTGTTTTGTGCTGGGCATGTAGTGTACATTGGGTTTTTAGAGCTTTTTCAGTAAAAATAGCTGTCTGGTGCTGCCAAAAATGACACTATGAGAGCCGTGAGAGTGAACCAAAAAGTGAGTGAGAAAATTGGCACCAAAGCCATGAGCTGAAAGATGTTAAAATGCTTGGCAGAGCTAAGGGGAACTATCAAGTGAGTCATGTGATAATGCTCTGTGGATTTGTCACTATGAGCAACTCTGTCCAGATTACACACAGTAATTTGATCGATTGTTAATGTAAAAATATTAATTATAGAACCTTTAAACTGTACCTTTGATTTAGTATCTTTTTCTTTGGAAAAATCCTTTTTCACACAGTGGGTTGTGTTTCACGCTCAGTAAAGAAAATAGAGAAGTTTGTTTGAATTTACACACACACACATTTGCACTGATAATCTCCTTCAAAGTATCAATTCAAAGTAAAATGGAAAACTTGTAGCATGCTATGTCACACATTTATCTTGAAAAACTGTTTTACTGTACACTAGCGAACTAACCCATGCAAAGTCCGAGTGCACATCTAGATTATACAAAACTGGACATCTGCAAGAAAGATCTCCAGTGGCATATCTAGTTTTGTCTTTTTCTGGGTGCTCCTTGTTAAGTCTGTGTAGAAATGCAGTGAGAAAGAGCAGGGAAAGCTGTAACCTGGAAGTCTGTGGAGTCTGAACTGGAGTCTATTAAAGTGATCGCTGTAAGTAGACCTAAATCATTCAAATGATGTAAACACTTTGTAGTTATTTGCTCCCACCGTTTGGCCACCAGTGCAGTGTTTTAAAGATTACCTGAACCATTTACATAGCAGTGGGTCACTGTTGTATTTTATGTGGCCTAAATATAATTTAGGTCTCCAAAGCGTGAAAAAGCTGCATAGTGTTTTAGGAGTGATAACAACCTCTTGCATTTACATATACATTTACTTTGTCTCTTGTCACAATGTCTTAACCTCTCTGTCCCAGTTCCAGCCGTAAATGAACCTGTCTGAGATGCCTTTCCTACCCTCCCAACACAAACACACACACACACACACACACACACCCTCTCTCGCTCACTTTCTCATTCTCTCTTCTCATTCTCCTCTTCTTCCTCTTCTTCTCATCCTCCTTCTAAATTGCAACCCTATATTTCTGGACCTCTGATGCAATTATGCCACCTCGATTGCCTTGACATGGAAGCAGGATGGAAAAAAAAAACGGAAAAAAAAAACAACCGCACACAAAGCCTGCCTTTTGTGTATCAAGAAGATAAAGGCTTGAAATTGCCTCAGACCACTGCTCTGTCTATCGTATTCTCTCCCTCTCATGCACACAACCACACTCTCATCCCCTGTCTCGGTCACACACACAAACACAGTCACCAGACAGCTAGGCTTCCCTGAGATGGGACAGGATAAAAGTCGACAGTTTCTATTATCAATAACAAGATAAAATACAGAGGTCTTTTATCTCTTAAAATGTAAATTTATACAAGGCTCCATACCTCCATGCTGTAAATATCTAACATCTCTTAAGACCACAGAACTAGACTCAATTGATTTTTCTCCCCTCCTCCTGGTTGCAGCCATCTGCAAAATCTCCAAGTCTGGCACAATATCAATGATGAAATTAAAAATCCTCCATTTGTCTAAACCAAGAGGGAGATCACCCCAGTTCAAGCCGTTTACTCTTTAAATTATATGATTGATTTCCTTTAGGGTTATTTGTGTATTTCAATGTTCATATCTGCTTTATCTAAATCATTTCTCAAGTTTATTCTATTGATTTTTTTCGGGGACACTGGCCTTTCTCTTTCTCTTTCTGTAACCTTGCCTTAACCATATCAGTTTCTTTCAGAGCTCATTTGCATGAAATAAGCTGGGAAAAAGCATTGATTTCCTCCTTTACACTTTGGTGCCCAGTCCCTGGTTATTTGTGATGAATGCACCCAGTATTTCATGGTACTGAGACTCAAGTATAATCACCTAATTGTGTTGCAGGCTGCATTGAGTGCAGTAACATTTACTCATATTCCTGCAACTGTGCAGGTTTAGAAAACCAATAAAACTCGGAATTTACAAGACTTTTAGGGTAATTACAATGACAGGATAATAATGATTTTATATAATTTCATTTTATACAATAATGTAGATATTATACAGTACGTGTAGCGGAAAATCCTATTGAGATTACAACCACAATGGCATTACATGCTTGTTTTTCTCTCTGCGGATGATCTCTAAAAGCTTCTAGGCATGGTGCAAGAAAGAAATCCAGATTTATTTTAAGTTATTTTAAGTATTACACAATTATTATTCTACATACTTACTTGTTCAGTCAGTCAGTAAATCCAAACCTTTTGGTCCTTTGGTCCATCACTATAGTTTTTAACAATTGGCGCTCAACCAGGAGTAAATGGCATTTGTTGGGGACTATTTTCAGCGGTCTGTATATGTGGGATTGGCTCAAAATAAACTACAGCTCCCCGGGTTCATGGTAAGAAATGAACAGCATGGCACATTGATGTATTTTTTTATTTAATTAGACAACAATGGAGCACATGTCAGACTTTGGCTACACAGACATTAGTTGTTAGTGGATAACAAGGATAATATTAAAAGAATCGACAATCATATCCTTCAAGACTCGGTGCTAGATAAAATTGATTAATTTTGCTATGTTGTTCTTTTGCATTTTCTGTTGCCATTCTGCTTCCAATAGATTACAGACTATCAAGAACTTCCTTAACCAAAGTGGCTGTTTTACCCTGAACTTCGACCACAAACACTAACCTCACCCGTTCAAGCCCAGCTGTATCACGAGAGCCCCACCGCCCATGCAGACAAATCCGCAGTCACACATACTAAACACCACTTCAAGTGCACTCAATACCAACAGCCTGGATTTATGCAATGATACAAAAAGCCACACAATATCATGTGAGGTTCTCCCATATAACCAGTGACCCAAGAACTGGGCCGATCAAAGCAACCCTGTTTATGTCCCTTTGATTTTTTTTTTTTTTTTCAGGCTTGTCGTTGATCCCGTTGCAGCTTTTAGATAATGCTAATAGATCACAGGCCAACGGGACGGAGCAGGATAATGGAGCTTTCATTGCAGCCTGATTAACTTGGCTGTAGGGTTCCACCTCACCCCTTTCGGCATGATGGCCCTAATTAATAACGATTGCTCCCCAAAATGTGCAAATGGAACGATAAACGAAGGACCAACTAATTAACTGCAACCATTTCTACTAATCATTAGTTAACATCCCGTTTTGTCATCATTACACTGATGCGTGTGCAAGGGCAGATAAAACAGGTCAGCCCTTTTTTCTACCCCCCCATAAACCCTGACAGCCATATTTTCTTCCCCTATAAAAAGACTAACAGGTAATTAAAGTGAGGGTTGAGGTAAGGTTTGGAAAGTTCTATCACTTAAATATTCCACTGTAGGCCAAGCGTCACCATTTTTCTAAGGAAATTGATCTGAAATTATCCTGTCCAGCTTGGTGAGATTTTGACTTTATTTCACTCCTGTCAACAGTAGATAGGGCAAGAAATATATATAAAAAAAACAAACACGAAAAACTACTTTGAGAAAGGATGTCAGGAGTCAGCATCTTCTTTACTGTAGAGTGTTCCAAGTCATTTATTTCAGAAACTTTTTGCCAGCCAGGAAATCAGCGTCAGTGAAATGCTGCTGTTTTTCTTCATTGCCATGTGATGCACCCCTTTCAGAGGACACTGAGATGCACTGTTCATACTTGGGCCTTCAAATTTATGTGCTGTTTCCAGATTCTGAGGAATCGACAGGGCTCAATGATGAACAGGCAGTGTCAGCCCTGCTGCCATTCAAAAAGTTAATAGTCTGTCCATGGAAGAAGGGAAATGACCCCCTGGGCTTCAGCCTGCACATCTCTCTCGCACACAGCAACTCAAATCCAACTGCCTTTGACTTGGTCTGCATGCATACAGAATGTGTCAGTCTGCTCTTCATGTCTCTGTCAATTCTAATTCTTTCATTCAGTTTCTTCATTTACCCACGGATAATTTCTTTGGAGAACTTTTTCAGGCATCTTTGAAACTTGAAACAGATCAGATTAAATTTTGTTTGAGACAAAGGTTAGAGAGCACAATCATGTGTTCTTTCCCTTTTCCCCTGGCCTTTAGCAATGTGTCTTTGTATTATTTTTCCTTCTCTGCAAACCTTCATATGTGCATTTCTCAGCTGAAAGCTTAAGGCAGTCTTTGTCAACGTTAAATTGGAAAGTAATCCTGTTATAACCTTGCCGAGGTTATATGTGCGACTGGGTGATTAAAATTACCTCCAAATATTCCAAAGGAGCCATTATTTATTGGTGCATGAAAGACACAAAGGAGAAAGCTGCTCTCTTATTGCTAATAATCAAAAACGCTTTAGAGAACACTATGTATGGTAATGAAAAAACTGTCAATAACCCTTTCAAATGGGCTGATTTACTAAAACTTTTATGAAGACAGTAAATTTCATGTCTTATTTTCTTGATCCTTCCAAAGAGGGAACATGGGGAAATCAATAGCTCTCTACCCTGGCCCTGAATTTTGTCAACCTCTAATTATTATCTGGCTCGTGGCGATGATCAGCTAGTAATTGCAACTACTGGGCTTGTGATGCCAGCGACAGGTCCAATAGAGAATGTCTACATGCAAAGCATTTACCTGGCTTAGTAAAATCTATACAAGAAGGTCACAATCTCTTCAGACATTCAGCTTGGGTTTGGTTGAAATGCCTTTCATATGTGCAAAATTCACCATTTGTTGAATTGTGTTTGATAATCACCAATGATAGATTTATTGCTTCACTTTTTTTTTTCCTTTCCATGCCTCAGCCAGTGTTGCATCCTTGGCTTTTGTGCTCAAAGAGTGTATGTTTGCATCATGGATCTCATCCAAGGTGTCCATTGATAATAGCTTCTGTGGTCATTGAATGTGATGCAGCTCATTTACAACCAAACAAAAGAGCAGTGTGCAAAAACCACAACAACCCCATCCACTACTATTGATATTTCACTGGCTGCATCATAAAGCTCAATAATCCCCTTTGACTGGAAGCTGAGTGTTGGAATTTGTTTCAATGGCCCCAACTTAATCACAAACAAAAAGCATTTTGATGTTTATGCATTTTCAAAGTGTCTCCTGATCACCAGGATGCAATTATAACCACTGAACATGAAATTTAAGCTCAGACAGATGTTGCACTCTTGGGTTTTTTTGTCCTTTCCTTGGTATATTCAGACTATAGTGTTTTGTGCTTTGATCGCAATGAATATCCCTGTACTGCAGAGCTTGCTCTCCAGTGTTTTTTGTAAGGTAAGGGCGTACATTGCAAATTTCTGAAAATGTGCCAGTGACCAGCAGGTTTGTCAGCTTTAGCACCTTTTAGCAGCCCTGTCTTTTACCATAAGACCAGTGTCATTGATTCATCTGATTTACCTCTACTTGACACTCTGACATGACATCAATATTTATCATTGTTCTACATATATGGTCACAAAGGCAAGACCAGAAAACCTTGGAGCAATGGCAAACTGAGGACTACATACCAGTTGTTCTTATATTAGATTTTCTTAAGATGTTAGATTACAAGAACTAGGATGGGGTATTTGATTTTAGCAGCAATTTAAGCTACATTATGACTTTCTTTTGTTTGTCTTTGAAATTATTTCCGTGTTTTTTGATGTGGAATTAAATACAGATTGATGAAGATGTGTGCGTATGTATTTTTTATAAGTAACTCAGGAGTTACTGTACTGTATGCTGGTTTTTGTAATTTTCTGTATGCGCCATGGCCAAAATTGGATTGCTAATAGTGAGCAAATGAAACAAAGCACTAAAAATGCAATGCTACACACCAAATTTTGAGATGTATTTTCAGAACTTCTCAAAAGGCAAGAAATTCAAGAAGAGGATAAATCTAAAAAGAGAAGATGGACATGCTATGTGCTAGTTATAGTTACAAATGTACAAGTAGAAAGTTCCCTACCAGCATACTTTTGTCTTGCTCTGTGCTGCCTGTCCGGCCATTTGTTTAAAGGAGATTTGTGTTGTAATATTATAACCAACAGTGTGTTAGATTTTCTCTCAATATGCTTGATTTCAGCCCTTTCTGCCCAAAAATGTCATTTCATCCAGCTAATCTACAACAGCAAATACATGTATGTTTAGAAAGAAACGTAATGTCTGCCAGATTACGTTTTCTGTCGATATGCTGTGGGAACATTGTTGATGAACGTATTTGTCAAGTTGCAAAAATGATGATACTGAGTGTATCAACAAAATGTTTACTGACAAAGTATTTAATTTGTTTTTCTACCATATGCACTCGCTGCTTTATTTTTATGATACTGTTTAGGCACTCACAGCCCTTGGTTAATGTTAGGGAAAAAGTCAACAGTGACTTGAAGCATGAGACACAATCTGTTTACTTTAACCAAGATCAACATTTAACCAAGATCATAATCAAACCAAAGTGCTTTTCTGTTGCCTAAACCATATACCACACGCAGGACTCTGGACACAAACTCCAGAGTTCTGCACAATCCTAGATCCTGGATCCGAGCTCCTAAACCGTTACACTAAGTTGGAGCACTACTGCTTACACTACTACTCAGATTTTTTTTCTTTTTTTTGAATTTGAGCATGTACATGTGGACAAAATGAAGAGTATAGCCACCTACACCTAGTCTCTCTTCATCTTTAGGAAAATATGTTATATATACTCAAGGTCATTGTAAAGTGCTGGTATTAATTTATTATTCATCATTTATTTATATATTATTATTAAAGTGCAAATAACATAAAGGTCTTTTTTTAACAAATAAAACTGTAAAAGAATCACTTTAGTGTGTAGAGGTGGTTGTGTGTACTATGATGTTCATTGATTAGTGGTCAGATTATACCTCCTTATTTATCACTACATGACAAACCATAATATTTAACAGAATAAACACTGACAGTTTTGTGAGCTTTTATGGAAAGAAAGACAACAAGGTAAACATAACTTATCTATGGGAGATGGAGAGCTGTCTTTGGGACTTCCCATAGTCTGATGACACTGTCGGACCCTGACATTGACACAAGCATCAGACAGAGGGGTGGGATTGGGGGGGTGACAAATAATAGGGGAATTAGAAATTAATGATTCCCCCAGTATGTAAATGGCAATTAAAGGACGAGCATTGCTCCAGGCTCTCTGGCCCAAACCGCCTCCATTTGTTTGGATAGGGGTAGACACATATACACACCCACACACATGCTTGTGATGCATTTTGAGGCTGTGACACACATCCATATGGGCATAAAAGAAAATAAATCTACAGCGCCCTGGACCAGATCAGATCAATCGGCCATAATGGCAGGGCTGATCATTATGTGCAGCTTTTGTTTGTTTAAATGAAGAGTGAGTGTGTCTGCCATATTGAGTTGGATTAGGCAGTGGAAAACTGTTGCCTGCAGCTTCAAACGCTGGATGAGAGCCGCCGCGTCAGGCTCTACAGTAGACCACAAGGATGGCCTATTTAGAAATCAATGTCAAACTTTCATTAGTGAGGTCAACAATGTAGATGTATTGTCAAATCGCTGAGGGTCAGCAAGGCATGAGAGGAGACGAAAGGAGAGATGTGACACCCCCAGGAAAGATTTAAAACTATTGGCAATTCGTTTTTTTGATCTGCTTTTAGTAAAAAGACCTGAGCTCAGAAAAATCCAGCTTGCAGGCTCATTGACAAGCAGAGTAAAAGGCCCGTGTCCTGTCTTCTGATGATGAATGTTCAGCTGCAGAGACTGATGGAGGGCCTCACTCAAAGAGCTGGTCAGCGCTGACCTAAACGGTCATGGACAAACTAATTCCGCTTCTGCTGTTTTGGTTAAAAAGGCTCTAATGAGAATGTTGGTCAATCAGACATAGAGATATGTGAGCTGCTTTATGATGTTATTCGAAAGTGAAACACACTGTAGGATTGCTGTTGTTAAACTAATGGTTGTGCTTTTGTACACATACGGTATATTTGGACTTTTTAGTAGCATTTCACACCCAGCTCCATTAACTCAATCAGTCAATGCAAAATAAGTCTGAAAAATCACTTTAAACGGACTTATTAGTGCCACGAAATCTTTACTAAAAGAAAAACAGGTGAACCAAAGGAAAAATGAAAAATGCTTATGTTGTCCCATGTCATATTCATTTTAAGAATGAAAAGATTCCCTCCAGACACATTTTAAGGACATAAGGTGTCTCCATCACTGAAAAGGCCATTGTCAGTGTATGTGCACTAGAAGCTTCAAGTTTCCATATCACACTCCTAAGTTGCACATGGACCACGATTAGTCCAATTTGTGATGTCACAAAATACTGTTTATACGTACAGGTGTTAAACTCAGATTTAAGGTGAGCACAGAGAAACTTTGCTCCTTAAGTAGCCCTCTAGTGCCAAAATCTGCATATGCATATTTCTGCATTGTCAGATCATCCAAAATAAAGTAACAATAAGCCAAAAATATTTTTGAGTGAAAGGTGGCTCTAATACTTCTATGGACTTACCTGGATGTAAACAGTGCAACTATGCAATCAGACTTTTTGAAAAAAATTTTTACATCTTTACTTTCAAGATTCAAAGTTCAGTTGTAATTATATACTTTACTGCCATTTCAGCATATTGGATGGGAATTTTCTTTGGCAAGGTCACATACAACAGAAGTAGAACAAAAACCTCAAGGCATCATCTACAAGACAGTAACTACAGAGAGACATAAAACAAATGGTAAAATTATAAAATGACCATAGTCAAACAACACCTGCACTCTAGCTCCCGGCCTTGTTGTGATGTTTTTGGGGTTTGCACCGCTTTGTCCAGCTGTTTCCTGCCTTGTATTGAGGTGTTACCATACTACAGTTATTCCTGAGGTAAGAATGCTCTCAATACCAGCAAGATAATCTTCCTGCAGTATGGGAAACTTTTTCAGGTGACTTAAGATGTGAAGCGTTTTTTTAGCTTGCTCTCTTTTTGTAAAATCAATGAATAGAAGCAACATAAATAAATCTTGGGAAAAATAATACATTTTATATCTAAGACGTGCAGGGAAAGGATGGGAACTCCACATATCTTAATTGTCTCTTACATCTCTACCTATTAAATTAGGGCAATTTAATGTAATTTATATTTTGAACGGCAACTGGTTACAAATGCTCACCCCCATTACTGAACTGAAAATCCTCCTCTGATCATCCTTCATCATATCCGACCACCCAAGGCATTAAAATGACAGAGTGTTAATTAATCCATCATGCTGGCTAATTGAAATGATGTATGATAGTCATTTGTTTTCTTTGATCCCTGAGCTATTAGCGCTGTGTAACTGTATGACTAATTAGTATGAGAACACTTCTGAAATGATTGGATGTAATTAATCTGTCAGCTGCGTGAAAAAATGACTGTGTCTGACAGTTATGACAAATAGCAGTGTTGATATAATTATGTAATGATCAAGACCACTCAGTCTAACGAACCCCCGCATCTTGCACGAGGTGTAAATCCAGTTTGTTCTGCTTTTGTTTCTTCATACATTTTCTTTACCTTTTTCTGCCACCCATGCTTTCTTTTTTCCTTTTTTGGTTCAATTGTGTGTTTGGGATGGGCAGCTGAAATTATGCCATCTGATTCCCTTTATGTTCTTTTGCAATGGTTTCTATGGAAACCGAGTCATGAGATTGAAGTCGGGGGTCAAACTGACCAATAGTGAGTAAATTACATTTCTCTGAATGATTCCCCCTGAGCTGCTATTGAAATTGAGCTCCAGCCTAATCCTGATGGATACATCTTGTCATTCACAGTTTAGAAGGCAAGAGGGGAAAGTAAAAACATGACACCAGGGGGGGGCTTGCCTTGCTCAAACAAAGAGGCTACAAGATGAATAAAGACACAAACACACCTACAGCAGAGATGCATCTTTAAATGGCACACTAGTTTGCATGCTCTGGCCACCATTCCAGCCATATCTTGTGTATAGTACTTGAATTTAAAAGTAAAAACTGCATGATGAATTGAAAGTGTGTTCAGGTCCACATGTCCCCACTATGGGCTGTTTGTTCAGGCCACACAAAGAGCAATAAATAACAAAAACACTAAGTTCTTTCTTCTACAAACACCAGGCCTGAAGGTCATCAGTTTGTCTGAACCAAAGCTCACTCAATCCCTCAGCCAGAGTTCAAGTGCTGACGCTCGCCCTCCTCTTCCTCCTTCTTCCCCTGTCCTTGGAGATCCGCCCAATGCTGGGGTGTCAGACGAACAACAGAGAAGAGAAGGAGATAAAAACACAAATGATTGTGATTTATTGCTTATTGTGTACCAGAGAGTGGAGAAGAGGTGAAAAAAACAGATAGAGCGAAATCCACTGCAAATTGAATTGTCTTTGTTTGAACCAGGCTGGCTTAAAAAAAAATACAAATTTTTGACAGTGGCCATAAATGACAATGGCACAATAATCTACAGTGACCTGTCCGAGAAGCTGATAAGCCATCACTAAGGGGGCTGATCGATACTAACTATTCATTTCTGAAATTATCTCCACATTGATCCGGGGACAAGTGCCAGCAAGGCAGGGGCACACCGGCCTTAATACAATAATTATATAAAGGGTTACAAGCTCATCCTCCCAACCAATAAAGCCTGTCAACAGCACCAGGCATGGTGAAACCCCATAATCCATCAGTACATTGGCCCCTGACCTCTGGGCTTGGAGGCTTTTCAGTGCAGCATCTATAAAAGTTGCTTACGAAAGGATACAATTGCTGGATATACCTCAATGGGCAGAGGTGGGAAACTAGATCTCTGGAGCTGATGTAATGATGTGGTGTCAGTTGACCTGTTATTTGGCCTGGTTATTGCGTGGACCTCTGCTCGTTACACCGGGAAGAAGAAAATTCACTTTTCCTCTATCAGGTGTCCTTCACCCAGCAACCTTGCAGTTTGTATCATCAGTTTTTTGGTTCTGCTACAATTGAAAAAACAAATTTCAGTAATCATCAGCTGCAAAAGGCAACCTTGTATGCTAGAGGCAGTCACTGACAGTGATCATACTAACTTCAGAAATAAATTTGGGCGACCTGAGTGAATCTTCAGGGAAACTCCTCTCTGTTCCTAAACCTACTTTGTGATTTAGGTTGATGAGACTGGGGTATTTTTACATATAAATCTTGCCGGGTGCAGCCTTAAGATTGCTTGGAGTAATCTGTGGAATTATCAAAATGAAATGAATATTCGAGCCACCTGCCATGGCTCAAGATGAACCACTCACATACAAAATAATAAGAGACATGCCATCTGTCTGTATCACAAAGCATTTATGCATGATTAAAGACATGTATACAACTTGAAAATGTAAAACAAAATCCCTAAGCCTGGATAATACTTAATTTAATTTTGCTAATGCCTCCTTTATAGATAGATACACGTGTACAGTACATGAAAATCTATTTAAGGCTGATAACTATAATATTTGAACAAGCTATCTATGACAATAAATGCACACACAGTTTACAGGTTAAGGGCACCATAGTGGATCATTTTTTTTGAAGAACAGTGACTACAACTCCTTACCCTTTTCAAATAGGAGCCAGGGTAGAGGACTTATGTCCCTGGTTATCTTAATAAACTAATTGATCTGCTATTGAAGAGGCCCGTTCCTCTGACCATCAGCGAGACAGCCCGGCTCCAATCAGGCAGGCATATGTTATCAAACTGGGAAGTCAATTAAGAGAGAGAGAAAGAGAGAGGGGAGCAGAGAGAGGGGGACGGAGGAATGGCTCCAAGCTGTCAGCAGACAGGTTCTCACAGAGGGAAGGAGGTTTTGGATACTTAGTCCAGGCTGGAGACATACAGGAGTCAATGTTTCCATGCTGGATGATGGAAATAGAGATGTAACCTGGCCTTTTTGAAACACCAACCCGCAGTCTGCTAGCTGGATCAAAGTCACAGTCTGCAGTCAGTAGACTGATGTCTCTTTTTCCACACTTCATTCAAACACTTTATCCGACCTATGACATGGCCAGTTCATGAAAGCTTTTAATTGCTGCACAGTCTTTATAAAAGAATAAGAAAAACTATACAAAACACATCAACATGTGCTTGCTGATATTCAGTGTGGGGCAATTTACTTGAAAAAATTTTATCACTCATTACTTATTAATAATTGAAAAATTAATTACTTTTACAACAGCAAAAGTATATTTACATCATTTACATTACTTACAACTCCAAACTTTTCACACCCACACGTCACATATTCTGCGTTTAACTCATGTGAAAGTAGAACACGAGACATTGTAGTTCAACAGGCAGCCGGACTACGTTTTGGAGGGATTTACCGGCCATCAACGGCTAGCTTAACGTTAGCCCCGGCAACTGTACGCAAGCGCTCCAGAAGTCCTGTCCTCATCAGTTTTTGTATTGCTAAAGGGGGTCAACATTTAAGACCCCCTTAGTTCCAATATGCACTTCCTGAGTTTGACTTTATTTTATTTACTTTATTTTTTTCACCAATATGAAAATGCATGTGATGTCACCTAGCAGCCTTTTTCCAGCAGGCTTTAGCTACTTTCCTTTGAAAATAGTTGGGATTAGTAACATAATGTAATAACAACTCACTAAGGAATCAGTTACTGCCCAAAACAGCTTCTCACATGCATGTATGGCGACAACTAGTTTGAAGGGATGAGAGGCTGATGACAACATTCACCGCTTATGGCCGCAAGCTTTCATTACAAAGGCTAACTTCCTCCTGTCTTATACCATGCAAAATAAAACCACCCTGTAGTGTTCATTTTTTTCTGTGATTGAAATTTCTGATTTCCTCACTTCAGAGGCCGCATACTTCTTATGTTTTCCAAATCTTAGTGTTTTTGTCCACTTCCCTGGAAAAGCGTATCCTTTAAAAAGTCGTTAATTTCTCCAGAAACAAAACACATATCTACTGCAAGGGTTTTAATTAAGTCTTTTATGGCTATCTAGCTAACTACATCTGTTGTAACCAAAGGCTTATTACTGGTTAGCCTGTTGACATGAGCCCTTTGACTCACCACTCCTATTTTCAGCTCCACTTTCATGTTTGAAAATTTCAAGCTCTTTACTATCTCATCACACAAGCCAAACTTCCTGACAGTGGACCCACAACTTATAGAGACTATGTTTTGTGCTTCGGATTTGTGTGAAATACAGAGGAAAAGAGGAGAGTTACAGGCAGCATGTCTGAACTGACAAAGCAAAGAAAGTGCCACATAAGGAAACTCAAAGATCAGCAACACAAACTCTAATGAAAAAGATGTCACGGTAGTGCTTATGCTGATTGATAAACATTATGGCGACAAAAAGTAAAGAAGAAGAATGAAATAAATAATCACATATTGTACAGATTACCACTTGAAAGATAAGAGGAAATGCTGATGTGAACCAGCCTCACCATGAATTTTGCTTCAAATTGCAGACACAGAGGATGCATTCTTTGTTATTCAGACATGTAACATCCTTTGTAACTTTCATCTGTTATCTCCTCTCATTGGCGCATTTGGCTCCTCTCTAAGGGGTGAAGATTACCCTTAATGTGTATTCTAAATGCAGTTGTAATTGCATTAGTGATCATTTTAGATACAGCGACTAAATAGCTCTTTTCACAAAGAGGATGTAATAAATATTGAAAGGACACACCGAGGCTTTATCCACCATTTTACTTAATTGCCTCAGACTGTGTGACAATGGCGGGTTACTGGACTGTGGCGGACGAGCGTTTCACCACAAGACAAACAGAGGATGTATCTATTATCTGAGCCACATGGAGGTCGTCGACCTGAGAAAAGCGGAGGGCCAGAGACATTAGAGATCATGTGCAATTTAATCTTCACACAAAATAAAAGCAGGAGGAGGATGGACAGGAGAGGCAGCGCCACAAAAGGGGCCAGAAGAATGAACGGCCGTCTCGGACAGGCCTGTCCCCTAAAGGATCCTGGCCGTTTTCTTCTCAAACCACTCAAAGCCATCGCGCTGTGCCTGATTCCACTCACTCCTCTGACACTTGTATTAATGGCACTTTGGCCTGGGACTGTAGATGCTGAAACGCGATTGTGCAGAGGCAGCTGTGTCTCTCTCACTACCTTTTTCTCTCTCCCTCATACTTTACTAGTGTCTCTTTTACTGACTCCTCTATCCTTCCTCGGCCCTTCTCTATCCATCCCTCCCCCCTTCCACATACACACACACCTTCTCTATTCTCTATCCATTCGTTCAGTCATTACTGGTCAGTGTCAGCACTTGAAAACTGTTGTGCTTGCCGAGCCGGTGTCATCAGAAGTGGAATTAACCATTTTCCCTCTGCCTGATTGCAAGAAGCCCGACTCATTCCAGCACTCCCATACACTCCATCAAGATCCGCTGACAGAGAGAAAGCGTACTGGCCTCTATTAAAAGCATGATATAACAGTAAATGTTTACCAGTCTGTGGGGGGCTCTGCAGGTCTTTGATCGCATTACAAAGGCAAAAAACTTGATCGGCACAGAAAGCAGATCTCATAGCTGAAGAAATCACCTTTAGAAATATCAGCTTGATCCAATCGTATCTTTTGATAAGTTATGACCAAGGAGCAAAGCTTGAATGTTAATCCCAGTTCGGTACAGTTAAATAATTTGTAATCAGTCATCCTCAGGTAGGTCAGATAAAGAGTGGCATAAGGCCAATGATAGCATCTACCAGATTTGTCTCGACCTTAAGGGATAACATGCAAAACTAGCCATGCGCCACCTCAAATAAACACAGCTTACTATGTAAGATGACTGATGTAATTCCTTGCAGAAAAAAAAAATCATAATCGCAGGGGGATTACATCTAAAATCTTAATATCTTGTATTTAGGCCTTCAGTGGGAGTAATCTGTTGTCTGATCTGCCTGGTACATTTCTTGAGACGGTTGCGGAAGATCATGAAATTGAATGAGTAATACAATACAAATCAGCTTTTTTTTATTCATTAATTTGCAGAAGATTACAAGATTTGCAGAGATTTGATCTGACCCTTTTCCACCATTGTAGCTGGCCTTGACATTAAAGTCAAACTGAGAAGTTTAAATAACCATTACCACCCGGATCAGCTTTCTCTTTTAGGAATAGATGTAATGCTCATATAGTCCGACACAAGAGAGAAAAAACAGGAATACAAGGGTCTCTCAGTTAATGTATCATCATCTGAGTGGGTTTGGATTGGAGTTATTAGAGTATTTCACTTCATTGCATGACCTCCTGTTCCTCCTCAGATCATGAATCCTATTCATTACCCAGTCCTTCTGGAGTGCCTGCCTTTATAATATTACTCAATTTATATTCTGAAGCGGGCTCCTGGGAGAGCGATCAGCGCTCCGAAACAGCGACCCCCCTATAACCCAATCACAATATTTAAAGGGCAGCAAAGAGCTTTTTAATGCACGTCGTAGATAACCATTTAAAGTGGATTGCTTTGGTTTAATATGACCTTAACAGGCTGGCAGTCACATGTGAAGAATGAATAAGCTAATAGGAGAGACGACAGGGAGAAAGAATGAAATCAAAAAGCAGAATATGAGAGATTTGTTTCAATGCTAGCTGGCCTCTTGACGGCTGCTGAGAGGAGCATGATAGAGAATCACAAGCGTGTGAATGAAACAGGACAGGCGATGAATGAAGCTACTGCTTGCATTTCTCTTTTCCCTTTTCCCGGAGTATGAACTGCTTTATCATGATAAAAGACAAGACAGGTATAAATGACACATTTACATTCTCCCATCAAAGAGAAACTTGTCTCAATCTCGATGAAAGCAGCTGTGGATCTGGGATTTTCACTGTGTTTTCTGCAGGGGGAAAGGCAGTTACAGGATGATATAGTGGCAGCATCCAGTGTTTGTTTAGACGGATCATGAAAAATATCATTGCTGGGAACCTGCCCTCTGTTTGTTCTAATGCTTGCATTTGTAGCTTTCACTACTAGTTGTTGTTGAGGCATTTAATAAAATGCGAATGCTATAAATCACATTATTTTATCAGACCTCAGCTGACCAGGACAGGTGCAAATGTCTTTTCTTACATCTTAAATACTCAAGTACTTCAAAATTTTTTTACATCTGTATGCAATGGCGAGAAGTAACTAAGTACATTTACTCAAGTACTGTATTTAATACAATTTATGGTCAAGTAAAGTACAAAGGTAATTTACTTAATTAGTTGCATTTTCTGCCACTTTATATTTCTAACCCACTACACTTTAGAGGGAAACATTGTACTTTTTACTTCTACTTTCAACTCATGAATTATTTATGAGCTATACATACTAGTTGCTTTTCAGGTTAGGTTTTTACGCACAAATTATCAGTGTATAAAACAATTGCATTGTTATAGATTAAACCAACACTATATGAAGCGATATCACCAAACACAACATTAAAGTGCTTCCTACTGGATCATCAGTAATGATGATCCAATGATATAAGAATATAACAGTGATGAGGGCCATTCTGCATAATGAGTCATTTACTTTTGATACTTTATAAGTACATTTTGTACTTATAATGTGCCATTTTAACTTTATTAAATACCCCTTCTAACCCAATCTATATGCATTCATCCTGTGGACAACAGAAGGGAAATACATGAACCTGCTCTGTGGACAGCAGCCTGTTCTCTCTACAAATCTAAAATGTAGTTACTATACATTTGTTGAACTTACAGCGAGACCATAATCCGACTTCTGACATGTGTTTTACTGTCTAAAAATTATCAACTGATAGAAATGAGTAATTTAGGGAAAGAAAACAATATGGTTTTGCAGAACATAAAAAACAGAGTGACTGCACTCCTAATAGGCTAGCTGGGGAGCTAACGTAAGCAAAAACTAGTTTACCCACTTTTTCCTGATTCTTGTAATTGAAATATTTATTTTGATGCAGGCTCCAACATCTTAGCAATTTGGATTGTTATACCTAAGTAGGTAGGTTAATCTAATCATAGTGGAAGAAAAATAAAAAATGTAACACTAGATAAACCAGTCCTGCTAAAAGCTTACTAGCCTAGCTTAGCAGAGAAGTAACCGTCATCTTTGCAACCTTTGAATCTAGTGGCATTTACATGGTTTGCTGTGGATAAACTACCTTTAAATCACACATTTAAATATATTTATTTGACGATTCAGTTATTGTTAGTTCATATGGACAAGAAGGCTGACAGAGAACCGAGAACACAATGTCAGTCACTCTATGTCCAGGCATAGAGTGCAGTATCAGGCCTAAATGTTTGTTTAGGTTTCATGTAAAGTCTGTGACAATTATTTTTAACCAGCCTTAAAAGGAATAAAATTAAGGTCTTAAAGCTACTAGCCAGTTTAAATGAGAGCCAAGCTTCAAACTATTCTCAGCTTTTTCAAGTTTGTGTTTGGTGCTGCTTTCTTTTGTGAAGCAGTATTTATCTTGTTCCTCTTACCAGTCCCAATCAAGCCACATACTTCAAGTTTTTGTTACTTCTTCCATGTTATTATTGGCAATGGGATGATATTTATCTGTGTGTGATCTCTGCATGGTGCACACTCAGCATTGCTGAAGGCAGATACAGATCATCTATATTTAGATGAACTCGGATGTCCTTGACATTAATCACAGTCCATAACCAAAGGCATCATTTCATCTTAAATCTGGCTGAACAGCGAATTTTCAGCCAAATGAAAAAGTGTTGTGCCCTCCTCGTCTTTCATTACAAAAAAGCACATGGACGCTTTGAAATTGACAGGCATCAACACTGACAAGCAAGGAAAATTAAGCCTGCATGTAATTTACCGATATCCACTCAGATGTGAACTTTTTTTTCATCGCGTGTGCTTTGTCATCACGGGAAGAAGAGATGCAGGGAGTCATGCGCTACACAATATACAATCTGAATGATTGAATACATTGTGCTAAGCGGGAAAATGAAAGGCAAAATAAATGACCTTGTTGATCCAAAAAAAAAGGGTGGTTCATAAAAGGAATTCACATGGGCCTGTTTGATATCTAGCCATAGATTGTATTGTCAGTTGCTGGTCAAAACTTGTGATTAAGAATTTAGTGCTAAGTCAATTTTGCTTTCTTTTTTAAGATTTTAATTAGTAAATGAACCGCTCCTATAGACGAATGACTGATGGCCCGCAGTAATCGTCTCCCTACAGTGTGAGTGAATGAGTGTGTGAGCACTGTGTGTATGTAAGCATGTGAATGATGCAGATGATATATAACGATCATCTGAAAAAGACCAGCCAAATGAGAAACAACCATTACATTAGTGTTTCAGAATGTGATATAGAGGGAAGGGTCACTGTGTTTAACCAGAATTAAATTCTAATTGGACATATTATGTACTAGTAGCTTGTCAAAATATGGGCATTTGATTTAGGTGACTGCACAAGTGCCTTTAGCTAATGTCAAAATGCCTCTTAAGCCTAACTAGTGTGTTGTTTTTTTAACAATATTGGTACATGAATTCAATTATTTTCCATTGGAGGAAGGGAGAAAAAGTATTTATTTAGGAACCTAAGACTATTTATCATACATCCTCCTTTTCTATTCTAACATAAATAGTTTCACTTATACTGTTTTTTGGTAACCGTTTCTTCAAATGGCTAGTCGGCAAGAAGGATAAGTAGATTTTTTCCCCCATTTTGTCCGTTTGGGAACATTGAATGTGCAACCCAGCTTTCCTGGATGCTGATTGTACGTTGGATCAGTGCTTATAGGGATTGATACCCTCATAGTAGTATCCCATTGGTTGCTGAAGAGCCCGTATAAATCATCCACTGGACGCTGATATACAAACTGCATGATAAATGCTTTGTGACCTAATGATGAAAACAATTATTTGGGCTTTTAACTTTTTTTATGTCTGTGCAAAATGGAGCCATTTTGGAGACAGAAATGGTGACAAATAACAGTAAGAGGCTGTGAACTGCTGCCGTTCACACTTTCTGAGATTAACGTCATTTGTATCAGTTTAACGCCAGAGGGGCCAAACTGCATGATAAAGGAGACCTGAATTGGCCCTCGAAAAAACTAAGGAAGGAGGAGAGTAATTGTGAAGAAAGAGAGAGAAAGTGGGATGAGGTGGATACAAGGATGTGTTTGTCATACGGGCTGGGGAGGGAGGGATGATTCCTGGGTCAAAGGTGGATTTAAAGCAACAGAAACAGGGGAGCGTTACATTTCCTCTGGCCACCCTTAAGTAATGTCCGCAGGCCCAAGTTATTAACCTCTTTAAAGCCCACAGAGCAGAGTAGCGCAAGCCTCCAGTCAGGCCCGGTCACAGTCAGGGGACAGATAGCAGAGATAATAGAAGTGCACATGGAGGGACAATGCACTGGTGTATCTAAGGATGGGGAAGGAGTAGCACAAGTAAAGGAACAGGACCAAATAAAAAGAGAATAATCCCAGACACAGTTAATCAAGGGGTAGATGAAAAGAATAGAATGAGAAATGCATCTGTATTTTCTGCCTTACCTTTTTTGATTCTATTTGTAATAAGGTTTATGATGTGTTATTCCTGCCCTGCATAGTGGCTGGGGTGGTGTGAGACTGTGTGCTTCTCTGAGGGGTGTTGTGGAGGCTAAGGATGCTGGTTCACGGAGGGTTCACCCATTACCCAGGCCCTGCAGCCAGCTGGGGGGCTAACCAGGATGATCAGCACGAGCCACAGCCTGCACAGGCCCCAATGATTTTCACATCAAGCCGCCTGATGTACAGCTCCACCGTCTACCAATCGCTCTCACATATCGATCCCCCCTTAAATGAGCCTTCCCCGCTTTGTACCATGAGCAATAATTAAAAAAGCAGCACATTGATTTTAACTAATATTATGAGAGATCAGGATGTGCACATGCTTACAAAACAGCTAAGGCGCTTCAGCTACCATCGGCAGCAGAAAAACAAAGCAGTGCAGAGAGAGATAAGATGAGGGGGGGAAATTTCTGATTCAATTCACGGTAACAAAAGGCTGCAAACATACAAAAATCACTGCAAAAGTACTTAGTTTGTGTTGTAAAACACATGCAATGCTACCGAACGCTCTGTAAAGATATCATGGCTTTTGAAACTGATACAGCCTGTGGATGCTTTCAAATTCCTCTGTGCAGCATGTGTCACATTGTAATTGTTATTAACGAGAAAATAAAATGTCCAATTTGCCATGAAAGGGAACAATGGATTCAGGGTTTATGAGAAATTAAGTGCATATACTTCTGCAAAGTTCAGTTTAGTTAAAGTTTAAAATTTTCATAAATCAGAAGAAAAATAGTCAAATTTTTAGCTTTGTGACAGATCATTTTTCAGATAATCCAGTGGATTTTTAAATGTTTTAATATATATTTTCATGGGCACTATATGCCTTTTTTAGATTAACAGCAGGGAGATGACAGGACATGAGGGGAGAGAATGATAGAGAAGGATATGTAACAAGGGGACCAGGGACATTGTAGTTCATGCTCGTCACTTTCACCTCTTGGCCACTAGAACGTTATTTAGCTTAAGAAGTAGGACAATGTTCTCAGTCCATGAAGAAACATTAAATTGCTCAAGATTCAAAATCACCAAACTTGGATATGTGTGGTTTACATTGGACAATGACAAATTCAGCATAAGGATTAAATGTTTGAATTATATAACATTATATATGATTAGAATATTCATTATTTTAATCCTAGAAGAAACACTGGTCCATTTTTAATAGAAATAGGTAATCAAATAAAAATGAGATTCCTGATCATATTTTTTAATGGCAGCAATATATTTTAAAATTATTTTAGTTGGTTTGTTCTTTTTTTTCTAAAATCTGGGCTTCATCAGTGTAAATCATACTTCATAAATATAATGATGATGAATTGGGAACGGCAGAGATTTACAAAAAGCATTGAAAATGGACACATCACATATTCAGGATGTGTGAAACACAATAGCAGTGCTTATGCTCAAAGGGCCTTTGCAATCTGTTTGTGGCTGCAAACTCCTCTTATTTTCATATAACCAGACCTCTGCTGCACCACCTCCATCCTCAATGGCACTTTGAAAAGAAAGGAACCAAACAGACATTAAAAAATCCTCACCAGAGCACTCACTGCCTGCTCACTGCCCTCTGTTTCACTGGGCTTTTGTGAATACCTCTGAAAATGTAAATGAGAATCTTATGACATAAACACAGAGACTCGACATATGCTGTGACACTGCGGATGCTTTAACGTGATAAGTTAGTGTCACACACGGGAGGGGTGGGATTCCCCGGCTGCTCCGTAGCTGAGGTTGATGGTAGCCCCCAGTGGACACTCTGCTGTACTTGGCCATTGTGGCTCTAACATCGGCACTGAGGGCCATTAAAGGCTCCCATAAAGTGACCAAAGCCCAGGCCCCGAGCTCTGCTGCGCTTTACACTTATATGGCATGCAGGCATCCCATAGTCCTTAGCATATGGCCCGTGAGTGTCGACAGGCATGAAATTACATCAAGGGCATTTTTTGATAACTGTCGATACTCTCACAAAGACGATCAGCCTTATTGACGCCAAAGTCAAGTGCTGCTGTGTTTGTGTGTGTGTGAGGAGGGGGAGTTGTCTGGGCGTGATGAGGGGCCTGCAATGTCAGACAGATGCCAGCGAGAACTGATCCAGAGGGAGCCTGATCTTTATTGATATGAGTAAATTGATATTGATAAGGATTTGGATTGCTATGGATTGTATGAAGCAGCAGTATAATAGAGAGGTCCTCAAAAACAATTGCGGTCAGAGAGTCACTTTATTAGACAGGTTTTTTGACTCCCTTATTTTAATTTTATTCGTTCCAATCCAACGCATCATTAGGATTTCTTTCTTTTCTTTTTTTTCTCAGTTTAAAATGAACTGGGACAAACAGTGCAACGTGTTAATGTCAAAGTCGACCAGAATACATTCTTGTTTGTGATTCCACTTGTACACCTATATACAATATTCATCGCTGTCTCGTGAAAGCCATGCATCTCCAAAACAGCTCTGTTTTCAGCAGATACATGGTTTTCACTGGACAGCGATAAATATACCTATACTTTATATTGACATCCAAAAGAGAGAAAAAAAAACATTCAAAGTAGATCAAATATGTCTCAAATATTCTTTAAAGTTCTACAAATGCAAAGGTAAAAGCAAAAATATCACAAAGCACAATTTAATTGGTAATAATTATATATAATCTTTTCATATATGTGGTTATGGAAGTGGCAATATTATTCATATTTATTTTCCAATGAGGGATAGGCCATTAAATGTCAGGGTCGGACCACATCAAAGACTTGGAACTGAACTTGGAGTGGACCTTACACGGAAATATGCATATATGCAATTTTAGTATACTATACTGCCACCTAGTGATCACTGAATATGTGTAAAGGATTTTGTAGCTCATGCATATTTTCATTCATGCTGTGAACCCAAACATTTCAAAATTATATCTAAGGATAAAATCTGACTTTTTCCTTTTCTAAACATGCACCTGTTATGAAATTAAACTATAAATTATAATGAACTGTTTTTCTAATTATTAAACTGCTCACATTCTAAGGATCATCAAAACTAATTATGAATCACAATTACCAAATACAGTAACAAAACATGAGAACATCTGAATTTGTTTGTATTCGTCAACATGTTATTAATAGATTTAATAATCAATACTTATGACGCCACAGGCATTATGTAAACCAGAGGCAATGCAAATGTCCTCAAAGCAGATTCCCATGGGAAAAATGTATTTGAATGGGAGACATCTATAATGATTCCTATCCCGGTTAAAGACAATGGCCACATTCCAGCTCAAATATAATCTCATTATTGGCTGTAAAAGTAAGAACAGACCTCAATTCAAGTTCTGGGAGACATGCTGCTCTTGTCTCTTTCTACCCCTTAATTTCTCTCATAAAATAGTCTGGGCTGAAAAGCAGCCTTATTGCTTTGCCAAATGTTTTGTTCAGACAGACACCATCGTTCCTTCTTTGACATGTAGCAAAGTGGACTTTGACTGAGTTGTAAACTTCATAGCTACAGGAGTTCTTTTTCTTTCTTTCAACAAAATAGATGTTCTGCATCTTAATACGGCTAAAAAATGTGATGTGTCATTTTGCTCTAGTGTAGACACCTGGAGAAAAACTTCATTTAGATTTTTAATTTGCCCCATTTCTCAAACTCATAAGAATTTGCATGGTATTCTTGGAAGAAGATTGTTTTCTTACGAGATAGCGAAGCCACAAGGCCCTGCAAATGTGCCTTCTCTTGATGTAGAACACTGCTCACTGTATGTGGGAAAAGAGTCACATCTGTGTAAGAAATCAAACATTTCTGAACTCATACAATGCAATGGATGACGAACTAATCATTAAAGAGAATGTAACCATATGCTTTTACTTTTTTATTCAGGGAAACCGAAAAAAAAAATCAACAGAGAAATACACATTAGGCTTATCTGTCTGCTTTACAGCACGTGCAAACATACAAAACACTCTTGTGTCCTGTGGGGGTCAGAGCTGTTTGGTGAATGAAAAACAGTTATGTCACTGGGACGGGACGCCTCATTATTTGTGAATGAGTTCCTTCCTGTCCTGCCATATTGAAGCACTTTGCAGGAACCAACACCAACTGAGGAAATAAATAAAATAATTTTTTCCCTTCCTGTGATGCTGCTGTAGGATAGGAATGTTTCTCCCTCAATAAAACTTCACAAAACAGATCTAAAGAGCACTGAGGTGACTTTTTGACAACACTGTGTTTCTTCAGGTTCTTTCATCTGCTAACAGAAGCTGTAAAGATGGAAAATGTGACATGAGTTTGAGACCGGAGTTGATATTCAGATCCTCTGAATCCAGATTCCTCGGGTACGCACGTAGCCGATGTGACGCAAATTTGCAATGTGGCTAACTGCTTCCTGGTCCAATTAGCTTCCATTACCAGCTGGTGTCATCCCTGTTACACTGTTGACACATATTTTCACACATGCACACCCCCACTCATTCATTCACTCACTCTCTGTCACATGCAGTAACACACACACACACACACACACACACACACACACACACTCTCTTTTTCCTTTTTTCTTACCCACACACACGCACTTAGACCCACTCACACACACACACATCCACAGCCTGTACTTTACAGATATCAGCTGTTATCCCCATCTAGCATCAGTCCCCAGGCACTATGCTAACAGCCTTCTCTACAAGCCAATTTACAAGGATTCTGGTCATGTTTACATTAGCCCTCTCTCAGTGCATGAAAAGAGCAGGGCCGCGCTGCAGAATAGAAATGAGCAAATATGAATAATTCAATCTTCCTCCTGGCCATTAACACGTTTCCCTTGAATAAAGTGATAATAGGTTATCATCTGTGAAATGGAAATTTCATAACAGAGACGGTGAGAAGAGCGTCTCCGGTTACACCAGAGGAAATTAATTTCACAGCACATCTGCTCCACAAAGCCCCGGCCCTCCAATGCTAAGTATGAGAAAATGTAGTCGTTCGGCTCTGCTAGCTTTCTAATTAGATTAGCATGCTTATTTGAAGGCAGGAATCTTTAGTCTAGTCAAAGGAATTAGTGTTACCCATTATAGATACCTAATATTTATATTAATGAAATGACTTAGCCAATTAGGGAGGGTTAAAAATGCATTATTTTACCTTATTATATTAGCCAGATGGTACACTGAATAGTCCATGTTGTGCTGTGCATTTGGATGAGGACTATGGTGGAAGGCCAGTTTAGTCCACACCTTTATATTTCACCACCTTCCTGAGGAAGCAGCTTTAGCTTGAGGAGCAATCAAAAGTTTAATGAAAAAAGCCCAAGCTTTCTCCCTCCTTCTTTGTTGGGAAGATAAACGCCCCTGAAACAAATCAATCTTGAAATTGAAAACTTCTGGTGTGAGGATAAGGAAGTGACAGCAGTGTAAACAGTTATGATTTTGATGGCTATCATCATAAGGAGACCAACAATGGTGTTGAGGGAGTAAAACCTCTAACGGAGTGAAAGGACATTGTCCCTTTAACTTTCTTCCCCCCTTTCATCTATTTCTATCATTTTTTTGTTTTGTTTTGTTTTGTTGTTTACTTGTGGACAGCTGTAAATGATAAGAGATTGAGGGCCATTATCTGAAATGGGGATCAGCAATCCCTCTGGTGCGAGGCTATGAGACTCAAAGCCGCAGCCTTCAGAGCCTGTAGAGTGTGGAGGAAGAGCAAGAGGAGGAGGAGGCATGCTACGACCTGAGGACCAGTGCTCTCCCTGTTGGACACCTGCTGGCATTTGACTGCAGATCAGGCAGGCCAGTTTCCCAAGGAATCACACCCATATTGGACAATTCCACACCTCACAATTTACGTCCACAATTCCAACATTTAGTTGGAGGTAGTCTGCCATCTACTGTATGTAGGGAGGTGAAGGAAGTCAGTCTCATATGTAAATGAAATAGCAATTATTATTTTGTAATTTGATACACTGATATTAAATAGGTTAAACAATTATCATCTTCTGTCGATCAGTTCAGTTGACAACAGAATGTTTTATTGTTGGTGCATGAGGTGAAATTAGGACCTATAACTACCATGCATCATGCGACTGCAGTGTGGATGGGTTCTCTATTTGGATCTGTTCGGGTTAGGATCAGGTCTAATTTTTTTCAGGTGTATACAGGTCTGGTCTTGCTGTGCTCAGGTCCCCTTTGGATCAGGTCTCTATTTGTGAAAAAATAACTTAGGAATGTTGCATTTGCAAAAACCTGAACCTGAATGTTCAGGAAATCCAAACCCAATGGAAAAACCCAAAACCCGACGTCCAGTTTTCCCTCACATGTTTTCCATGGTCTGTTTTGGATTGGGTCCAACATTTTAGACCCATGAAGACATCTAGTGTGTAGTATGTCAGACTTTCATGCAGGAGACTAGAGTCTATGTCCCACCAAAGACCTGCAGTTAGGGTTGAGGGTTAATGTTTTTTAACTGTAACCACAAACTTTCCATAACCTTATTCAAGTGTATTACTTGCCTAACACATGGTATATTTGCCATAACCACAAGCTTTCCTTAGATTAATTATACTTAACCATGCTGTAGTTGCCATGCAAAGATATTGCAGACAGTGAGAATTTTAAAAGCGTAGTCATTGAACATAATTCTGAGGTTTGGCAGAACTTTTCCAATGTTGACATTTTGTCTGGTGATAGGGTTGGATCAGGATGCCCAACACCTCCGGCTCAGCTCTGCAAATCTCTGCAGCTACAATCAGCGGCCCCATTTTATTATTGTTTTGATGATGGTTTTATGATTATGACCTACTCGGCATGGGTTTTGTTTGGTACCCGCACACCTGCACTTACCCAGAGTACACTTCCACCGCACAGACATTGCCAAGGTTAAACTCAGGCAGTTGACACATTGTTTTCCATTGCAATTCCCTGCTACTCTTCTATCTTGCTCCAGTCTTTTACAGATTAAGGCAGTTGTATTATAAGACACAGAATTAAGCCCACAGTGTCCGAAAGATATAGCCCAATTCACTGCTCTTAATTTTGCAATTCCATCAAGCCGGTGCTGCAAAGCCCTACTTCTCCATCAAAACCATTAAGGGCATTGAAGCCTGGAGTATCATCAACAATGACAGGTAAATATTTAGGTTGTCTCACTGGAGCAAATAAACCACCCAAGGTCAAATAACTGCGTTAGTCCATTCCAGCTTAGCTACATTGGTCTTTAGGTCTCAGCAGGAACAATGTGAACAGATCCAAAGCAGAGTAGAAGACATTTTTATGCATCAACTTGCTATGGGAAAATCTAGACTCTACAAAGACAGGACTCCATGATGAGATAATGTAACATTTAGAATATTAAGATAAAGAAAATGTCCAGAGATGTAGTTCTTTGCACCATCACTTTATATCATTCCCTGCATCAAAACAGTCACTGCAACATGGGACCAAACAATTGCATCTCAGAAAAAAAGGTCAAGTCAGCCTATTTGTCACTCAAGAAAGCATCACGTCTTCAACACAACTGACTTCCAAATGTGTCATTTATCACACAATCTGTCATACTGAAGCCAGAAAAAAAAATCATAATTGGAGTTTTTATCTTTTCCATTATTTCCTTCCACAGCCTCTGTCAACAAAATCAAAATGCCTTTTTGAGTCACATAAGGAAGTGGAGCTCTGGGCTGAGCCGTGGTGGCCTCAGAGATAGGCTGTGCTGGATAAGAAGTAAGTGAGTGCTTTGCTTTTGTGTCAACAAGAGACTTTATGGCTTTGAAGTAATAAATCATAAAAAACTACTCTGTTCTTAAACATTTATAGATAAGGGGGTTAGGAATCAAATCAATTTAAGTTTCTGTACACAACGTCCCAGTGTGGCCCGCAAACAGTTTGAGTATCAAAGCCATCTCAACGTGAGGCCACTGTAAATGGATTAGTGTTGGCAAAGATGGGGGATGTCATCCTCCTAACACCGCTACAGTATGAGTGACAGAAATCATACAGGGTCAGAATATCCCTTCAGACAAAATGAAAATGAAAACAAATCTAATATCGCAACAGCTATCTTAAATCAACTTGTGTCATCAGGGAAAATGACACTTTGTGGTATTCTTGGAAATAACAAAAAGCACATAAGAATTTCAGGACCATTTCAACTCAGGTGAAATGTTTAACATCAAATTTTTTTTTCAAAATTGGGAGAGCAATCAACTGTAAAGAAACAGAAAAAAAATGTATGCAATATGTTTTGAGCATATAAAAATGACTTCATTGTCTATGTATAATGACCAGGTGCAAAGTGAGTCCAAACTGAACTGGTATCCGTTACTCAATCATTATAATTGCAAGCAAATTGTTTACTTTGCCAGTATATGGTGTTTAGTTTCCCTCCAGATATGCATTCAAAAAGCATAAAAAGTCGTTTATATGAAAAAAGAAAAAACTCTGCTGCGCTTAATTTTTTCCAGCTGCATGACTCATTTTTAACTGTTTTCCCTAAAGGAAGCCATAAGATCTCACAAACTGTCTCTTAAATGGTTGGTAGGTGGTGTTTCTCAAAAACTTTCTTGGTCTTTTCAATTTAAGGATTTGATACAGTAATTAAGATTATATGAGAGAAAAGGCATCTGGCACATATAAATTGTTCTGACACATCTATATAAAAGGCTGTATTTTCAAAATGACACATGAAGACAGTACTGTAAGCCAAGTGACGATGAAAAAACCGAGTTCATTTACAAGATGTCACCTAAAAGCTTGCACAGATCATCACAAAATAGCACATGCAATGTCTTGGGATTACATTTACATATATGTTAATTTTATGTGGTTTTTCATGTGGGGCTGGGTGGCATAAGCAATGCCAGAAAGTTGTCAGCAGTCTTTTTTCATGCCACAGGTTATATTTTTAGGTAGAAGAAGGAATTTTTGCCAAGGAAAAAATTTGGACTGAAACGTTAGACTGCGTCCTAACCAGCATGAGTCTCCTTTCCCTAGACAGGCTCTGGATGACAGGATTACACCTGACCCCCTGGAGCCTGCGGACTGAACAGCACACCTACAGTACTCGTGTTCTGTGTCCAACTTACAATCAAATGTGCAGAGGCGAGCACATCTTAAAATGCCATAAGGCAGAATTCCATTTGCACTGTTAAGTTGTTCCTGTGCATGTGAATGCATAAAACGATAGAAAGTGCCTCACACTGGATGTTTAATGTGCATATTAAACAGCAAAATTGCATTACAAGGTAGTTTCCTCCTTTCTTAAGGATAAAAAGAAAAAGGAGAAAGTTATTAGGGACAGCCTAAGTATTCACCTTAATTTGTCAGAAGTAATATCACAAGGAAATTTGACCGAAAGATCTGAAAAAAATGCCTACTGGTTGATTCTGACATTAGATTAAAGGAGGCAATTTGATGGCGGTTTGCCAAGACGAACCTGGGTCAGGGTTTTTAAGCAGCGTTTTGAAGAAATAAAACATAATAAATATTACATCATTCATCAAGACTTTTATTCCTGCTTGCTAATCAATTACAACCTATTTGTCACCATTTGATGGTATTATTGATGTTGAAATCATGTTTAAAACTCTCACTATGTCTCCGTTTGAAAGTGACTTTTGATCCTAAACTGCACCTGTTCACATGCTCAACCTTCCCAGTCACAAAAAACTGAGCAACTCCAAAAAGTTTGCTAAATTGTCTGGTTATTGGCCCCCAGTTCACTGAAATGCCCAAACCCCAAAGAAAACAACAAGTGAGTCCTCATCTCTGATTGGTCTGATTGGTTCACTTTAGACTTTCCTAATGCCTTCTCTACAACACAGTCTTTGAATTCGGAATGAAATTATTATTTCAAAACTTGACGTGACGGGTCGCTTGACTTAGCCCCATGTCAGCGACAGGCCATTTATCACAGAGTTAAGTGTCAGCATTAAATTATCCCCGCTATTATGACAGCAACATTACTCATCAGGATTAGGGCTAGCCAAACAGAGGCTCCCCAGCTGAAGCCATCTCCTGCTCCCTATCGATCGCTGCTCCCTCCATTACCGACACAGAGGCTATCTGCATGACACCGGCACACTGCGCATGTTGATGATGCTCTTGTCTGCTACCGGGATGCTTGTTTCGTGAGGTAGAGAGAGAGAAAGAGAGAAGGAGGGAGCAAAACACAGGAGAAAAGAAGAGATAAAGAGAGACTGTACGCAGAGACTCTCCAGAGAGTGAAGGTATAATGAAGTGCTGGATAGGTTTAATACGAACAACAGAAGGGGCCAGTGCCGTAGTCAAGTGCTGTTAATATCTCCTCCATTCCTTAAGCAAATCAACTTATCTGGCACTGCCTGTGTTTCGATAAGGAGTGGATGAGGTCCACTGAGAACAGCTTGATTTAGATGTTGTTTAAAGTGAATATCCAGATAGCTCAAACACATACTCTGTATGATCTGAATCTACTTGTATGTCTGCTTGTTTTTTTACTCAGTGGAGCTTGCACTCAGACTGAAGAACAGAGATAAAACTGCAGTGGCGTCTGCATAAATCCCTCATTTCTATGCCCTTGCCTTCCAATGCCTCAAACGTGCCACAAGACATTACTTAAATAACGCCTGAAGGTGCAAACGCCACTGACGGTGTCCCCCTCCGCTCAATTTGAAACGCATCAAATCCTCTCTAATTCCACATTTCAGTCTTTTAAATTGCCCTGTGCTCTGAAACGTAACCAAAGGCTTCAACTTTGTTCCAAGACTTTTTCTCTTTTTATTTTCTATTAATGTCAACTTTGTGTTGCTCTGAGAGAGGATGAGATAAGAGAGGGAATAAGGCCATTTTCTTTTTTGTTGTAAGTGTCCTCTGCACAGTCACACAGGAGCATCCAGGGAGATAGCAGACCTGAGGATTTTCAGCGCAGGCCAATTTTAGGGAGTGTGAGCTGACCTCTTCAGGGACTTCCACATGGCATGTGTCTCTCAATCAGAGGAATCTCTAAAGGGCTTTGTTCTTCAGGTGGGACAACTCAGGACCGCATGGACAGTACAACACCCTGTCTCATTTTAGAATCCTCAACTGAGTAGACGGTACCTGATCTGACTTTAATAACTGTAGAGACTTGGTTTTGAACTCATCTTTTTAGTGTTTAAATATGCAGTTAATAGTAGAAAAATGAGCAAGAGGAACCCAGAGAATAGTTACCAAAGTACGTACGTTAAGTTTAAAATATTTTCATTGTCAAAACTATGCAATATTGATGTGATTATAAAACATCACAAAATGGATAGAGTAAGCCCTAATTCAGCTAAAGTATGTGTGTCAAAATAATCTCAATAAAAGGTTCACTTACTAGCTTTTGGGGCTTTCAATCTCATTTTATGGCCCTTGGTCAGCATGTGTTGATTATGTAAACGAGATTATCTAGATGCAGGATATACGTTGTTTTGTTTTTTTTTCAATTTTCAGTGTTGAAGAAAGTCTTTAGATCTTAACAAGATTAAGTAAAACTGCAATTTGAAAGTAGTCTGTGACAGGTAAAATTCCTGCATTGAAAATGTAATTTAAGTAAAAGTACGTAAGTATTGTTTTACAAAATGTACCTAGAGCATCAAAAGAAGAGCTTGTAATTCAGAAATAGCATCTGTTAGTATTAAACTATTATATATTATGTTATTTAATTATGATGCATTAATGTGTAAGTAAGATTTTACTTATGTAGTTGGTAGAGGTGGACCTAATTTTAACTATTTTATAAGGTGTTTTAATCTCTAACAGTGCTTCATATTTTGTAAGTGTAAAATCTTAATGTGCAAAGTACAGTAACTATCGCTGGGAAATGCATGTAGTGAAGGAAAAATGAGCATGTTTCCATTTGAAATGTAGAGGAGTAGAAGGTGGCATGAAATTTAAACACTCATGTAAGAACGTCGCATCTCAAGGTACAGCATTTGAGTAATGGCACTTTATGACTTTTCACTACTTCCACCACAGTTTAGCAATGAAAAGCCACTAACCTACAGTATGTGTTATGGATCCAAAGTGCTATGCAATGTCACCCATGTCACTGTAACAGAAAGAGATAAAATCACATGTGGACATTTGGCCCAACACAAAATTGTGGCGCATAAGAAATAACATTTGATCCTCATACCTAAAATAAGAGGGGAAAAACAGTAATCAGAGCCACAAAACAGTTCTCATTTAATAACATAATATACACCTGGCTATGAATCGATCCCATTCTACCATGTGGCCTGAGAAAGGTTTGATGATGTCATATTTCACACAAGCTTGTGAAGGATTAAATGTCTTTTCTGTGTGGAACCAAGTCACTTAATTATTAATCTGATGTTGAAAGGAAACTTTTGCATTGTTCATTTTCTCAAACTGTGTTAATCGCTTTCTCAGTGTCAGAGAGGGTAACACTGAGAGAAGATGTTATGTACTGTATCAGCCTAATAAAAAGCAGCCTGTCCTGGGACAATGTAACTCAAGCCTGCATGGGTCAATGTATAGATCCAGTGGTGTGGAGCTCATAGCAGATCAGATAAGTCTCATTTGGTTCAATGCTTGCTCTAAGCTGTTTTGAAGAGATGAAAACAGAAAGACAGAGACCCTTGAGAGTAAGAAGCCTTTTGGAAGTATGATTGGATCAAAAAGCAAAAAAGTGGCCTTAGATGTTCAAATGTGTCATCGCATTACTGAATTATTAGTTTGCAGTTATAGGGGACTCAGTTTTTTTACACTGATTTTCTACTCTTATACTGTGCCAGTTTTAAGCCAAATGTTAATCCGAAGAACAGTCCAAAAGAGTTGCAGAAACAGCCACTTTTCAGAATGAAGAATGTTATCAAAAAAAGTCAAGGTGCACAGAGAAACCTCAGTCTTTGTTTCCCTACCTTTAGCTTGTCTTATCGCTCTATTACAAATCTCCCCGCTTGGACCAACGTCATTTTTCTCCCATGTAGCTATCAAATGCCCCTGCCCCCATGTGTATCGACCACCCTCCTCCTGGAGATCAATACTGAGCCTATGGAGGCTGGAACAAAAACTGTAATTACTCACAAAGCTACAAATTCCTTTGCGATAACAGCTTATTTCATTCATTATTGCAAATAAGAAAAATACACGTATGCGCACATAGACACACACAAAGACACACACACACACACACACACACACACGAGAAAGTAGCAGGTGATAATCATGCAGTGGTTATTTTCCTGTTTATTTATGCAAACCTCAAGTCCTTCTGATTAGGGTTAGGGTTGGGGGCAAGGGTGGTAAGGGAACTTCTACCCCTCTCAACATCATGTAGCAACAGCAAAATAAGTTATAATACTTGCTGTGTCATTTATATCTGAAAGTTTAAACATATATTTCATAATACATTGGTAAATTTGTGCTCCTCACTTCACCTTACCTTCATCATCCATGTGACATTAAATGGGACAAGGAGCAAACCAAGAAAAAAAAAATCAATTTTGAATCCCAACAGGAAAAGATGAATTATTTTCAACCATGAGAAATAAGGTGAGCAATAAACCTCTCATGATACAAAAGGGTAAGAAAGGATAACAAACAAGTGGGTGAGATTTGCTCCCTTTCAACAACCCTCTTAAGTGGTAATGGGATAACCCTGGACACGTCAAGAGCCTATCAAACTGCCCCTCACATTCGACCCCTGGGTGAGACAGGAAGGGCCTGCTTTGTTTGTAGCAATTGGGTCCTCTGTGCAGGGCCGTAATGAAGTGACCTGAAATAATGGAAAGCCCTGGGCCCCGCACGGATGATTTTTGCTGGGATAAGAGCAGGGATCCTGATTCGGAGTCACAGTTCATTTCATTTTTCCCCTCTGATGAGATCTCCTCCGTTATCTGATAAAATTGAACAGCCATTACCGGCGGGGGCTCAGGCCGGCCAAGCGGTAAAGCGCTGCAGACTGCTCCTAACAGAAATCCTATACACTCCACTTTGTCAGCAGTTTTGAATTCATCGTTGGCTGGGGGTTGAGCTAGATGATAGGAATAATCTTGGCCCAACCAAGATTGACACTTCATTTCAGAAATCAATATTAACAATTTACTTCTTTCAAAGTTCATTCTGGGCGAAGATTCCATATTATCCTTTCCAAATAAGCTGATCATATCTCTCTCTAGTCCTGGAATGGGTTTTACCAAAATGTGAATTTTTTGGTGTATAAAAAAAAAAAAAATCAATGTTGCCATTGTGGGCTTTAATCTGCCCTTTGATGACAGTAAATCTTTATCTTTTTATAGACAAACAGCTGTGGGCCGTTGACACCATTTCCTCCCAGAACAAAGCCCCTCGCCCCGTGTGGACGCTGGTAGATACATGGAGCCCTAATGTGGCTGGACACACCACCGACGGGTCATTAATCAGACACTGTGACAGCCACCTCTTCCCAATCCAGCCCCGACTTCAGCCCCTAGACAAGTCCACTCAACTCTTTACCCACAGGAGGCCGCGCAGGGAGCAAAGAGACAGAGGGAGAAGAGGATTGAATGGGCACTGTGAAGACAGGAGAGAAGGGGATGGGGACGGATTCTACGAACCCAAGGTATAAGGGACTCAGGCATGATGGGTAGGACTTAGGGACGAGAGATGTGAGAATCAGAGAAGAGTTGGTCCTTGAGTTGAACAGCAGTGTGCTACCTGTAGGGAAGGGGGATTATTTTCTAAAGATCAACATGGCTGTATCATAAACTGATGTATATGACATATGTATCCACTGAAGTGTGCAACATATCCAGCTTCTGAACCATATTTTAACACAACTAAGGCCAGCTGCACGCTTCTCACACCGGGCTCCGCAAAGATGTGCATGCATTCGCAAACCGGACGTTGTTTTCTGTGCCTGCCTGTAGCTCCCTGTTGATGGTTGGCTCATTGATGTGTGGTACCCACAACCCAATCACCTTCTCTTCTGCCTTTTGACAAAACACACTCATAATTAGGTACTCAACATACTGCATTTATGAAGACAATAAATTCTTCTCCTGTGTGTTTGCTGTTGATTTGTCCAGTAAACTACCAGCATGCTGAGAGTTTACAACTCTATAGCTAGCAGCTGTGTGAAGCACAGCAGTGCTTTGAGCAAAATGCTAACATCAGCATGCTAACATGCTGTTTAGCAGGTATAATGTATACGATCATGCTAACATTTGCTAATTAATAATAAATACAGCTAATTACAACTAGGGCTAAAAGGAATGCCTTTAGTTCTGAAGGTCACAAACCAAAGTATTGGTACCAGCATTCATAGCAATCATTAGTTGTCAAGACGTTTCCCTGAAAGCCAAAAAAAATTTCAACCTGCTGGTGATGCTGGAGAAAAAATCAGGGGATCTCCAAAATCATTAAGATTCATCTTCTGGGAACCACTGATGTCTGTGCAAAAGGCCATGGAAACCCATGTGACTGCTGCTGAGATATTTCAGTCTGAACCAAAGTGATGGCCTGACTGATGAGCCAACAGACCGGCTTTACCATCTGAACTGATTAAGATATGTGATTAAAATCAGTCTAATCAAGTCTTTGATTGCATTCAACGGGACATAACTTTATGATGCAGAACTTCTAAAAGTCAATTTCAGAGTTACACAGCAGTTCAGTCGTGTGTTGCATGATGGGATCGGAGCAGTTACAGAGACAGGTCAACGAGGAGAAGAAGAGTCACTGGATCAACAGATCATTCCCCCGACTGTAGCTGAACTCCTAACATAAAGATGTAGCTAATGAAATTTTCACTAAAATCTGTCTTTGAAATCTCTGGATTTTAAACATGGTTTCTCTGCAGCTACCTAAAAATGTGAGAAATACAGTAAGTCAACTGCAGCAGCTTTCCAATCCCAACGGCTGCATTTTGTAGCTTGTGTCAAGACGCCAACCAAGGATCAAAACCTTTTATTTGGAATTTCATTCCAAGTACTCCGGCACTCTGCGTTTGTTTGTTTCCAGGCTTGTGTGTCTTTGAGCCATAGAAAAGCGATAAGAACACACATTAACACAGATCATCACAAGTAAACCCTCAGAGGTACAACTTGATGCAGTTAAAAGAGAAATAACCAATCACAACTTTAGCTTCACTGAAAACCTTAACATGATTTGCAGCTAAGTTAGAGCCCAGTGAGCATGTGTGTTATCCAATTTTCATTGTTCTTTGGGATTGAAGTGATGTTCCAAATCATCTTATAGGCACAGCTAATGTGGTTTCAATTGATCACAGGTTTGAACGAGAACCATTTTCTCATTGTCTGTCAGGTGCCTGAGGATAGCATTGAGCAAATGTATATATCTCCCAGAAAAACCCGAATATGTGAGCATGAATATATACATCTGGGTTTTTCTAACTGTTTTTCTCCATTTACAGCAACCCCCCTCTTCATGAGCCAAGTATACTCCATTAAAACCCCACTTCACCATAAGCCCCAGTGGATAAAATAAAATACTGCACTTCTCTGTATTGACTGAGTAAAATGAAATAATCTATGATGCATGAACAAGCTCTAAATGAAATAATAATGTCCTTAGCAGTGAAAAACGGATTGGTAGTACAGTAATTGAGCAGATTTATTTCCACCCGTTGGAAAATGGAAGGAGAGGGAGGCAGCGGTAGTCTGCTGAAAACTGCCCTGCTATTTTATTTAATCTCATATTGGAGGAATTATTGGCTGGTAATCTATTGTTAAACATCATTTAGCGTGATGGATTGAGAGTGTCAAGCTTTTCCCCACGTAATCAATTCATATCTCATTAGCACGTATTATTTATGATTCCCATAATGTCCCTGCAGGGACAGGGCTGGGGAAGAGCCGGCCCCACTGGAGGCCTCAGCTGCTGCTAAAATGAAGTGAGATATACTGTAGTTTATGACCTAATAACTGCATATATAAAAATGCTTTTGCTTGCAATATTGATTTGTTTCCTGTCATTCTCAAAAAGAATAGAGAAGATTTAAGGTCATAGCGCCCCGCTCCCCCTTTAGCTTTCCTAAGAAAATGAATAACAGCAAACCTCTATATGGTGTGCAATGTGTGTTTCCATATATTACCAGAACAGAGTCGTAATATGTTTGATTAGTTAAGGTAGGACACACAGGGAGTAAACTTATAAGTATAACTGCCATGTAAATCTGCCATGAAGGTGAATGCTTACTACACAGTGAAAAGGTCACATTTTGACCAAAAACAAAGTCAATTCTTTCTTTAAAAAAGAGAAGTAGAGTGTACAGCATTGCAGAGATAATAAAACACAGCTGAATGAATACATCTGCTAATATTCTACATTATTCTTAATGACAACAGATCCCATGGAAAGACCAACACCAACAATGGTCCTACTAGCTCACTCCTCAGTGCCATAAAGCTCAGCTGTTGTCCCAAAACTATTAAAAACAAATAGTGACATGTTCCCTCATTAGGATGAATGTGGGCACTGCAGTTTATTTTGAGTCGGTCATCACATACACCATCCTGCTGCTTTAAATACTAACAAGAGCACTAAATGTGTATTAGTCGGCAGCTGAAAATAGTCCCCACCAAAAATGTACAATTTTCTCCTGTCTGAGTACTGTTTGTTAAAAACTACAGTGCCCAGCTGTTTTAGGAAATTAGCTATATATATATCACCATACAAACTCCACCATACTCGTACCGATTAACTGGAAAAATTCCTGATTACAACATACTGTGCTATGAAGCAAGTAACGCAGCACAAAAATGCCCTGATTCCCTTCAAAAAGAGGGATTAGGAAAATTAGATCATCAGATCATCAGATTCATCAGATGAAGATCATCATGTAAAACTCATGTTGCCCAACATGAGAAGTGATGGGATTTCTTGAAAATAAAAAAGCAGAATGATTTTCCCTGACAGGCTTGAGAGGTCTTAGGTCGGAGATCTGTGATCGATATCCTGGACAGGGGCATGTTGAGCTGCAGGAGCTTTCCTACTGTTCACTGAGCCAGCACAGAAAAGGAAAAGTGTCATATTGTGATCTTTATCCAGTAATCGTCCTGACACACAGTCAAGTGATATATATGTCCGCCTGTTTGCTCCGGGGGCTCCACGACAGTCCGCAGTGTGCAGAGCAGCTATAACATCTCTGTTGAGTCCTGGTAACACTTGGCAACAGAAAAAGCACAGAACAGAATGAAAAAAAGCAATTATAGACAAGTTATGTTCAATTGGCCATTGTTGTAACAAAACAGTCTAAGAATGGACGGATACTGGTAATTAGTTTCTGGATCAGTCAATGTTTATTTTCAGCAGCCACGCAAAACAAGCTGTTCAGCTAAGTAGATGCGCCACCCGTTCGAAGAATAACACTGCATGGTTTGGAGATGAGTTTGAGCCAGAACTTGTCAATTGACTGCTCTCGAATCTAGACCTGCATACAGGTTGTTGACACACTCTTTTGCTTTAATGAAAACATGCTGTTGGTCGAAGTGTTATTTACTGCACTTTATTAAAAACTTTAAGTGGAATTTTTGCATTGCAATCCAACACAGCAGACCTGCAAGACATTGTCTTAATGAATGTGTTTGCACTGGATTGCCAAAAGGTGTTTGTATTATTATTTTTGTAAACCCTCTGTGTGTACAGGTGCAGCGCATGTGATGAAAATCATCCACCACAAGGATCCCGCACTGGCTGTGAGCAACACCACTGTAAATCATGATGTAACTCACGGTAACAAATACACAGTAGCAATGATGTTGTGAATGTACAGAATACTGTTCCGATGTTTGAACGTGATGGAAAAGTACTACTACTGTGCAAATGAGTGACGAGTGGCTAAAACACCGCACTCACCTTGAGATACTCCTCAAAAAACCTTATGCACATTTTCTCAGTATTTACCCTGTGTCTGGACTGCTTGAGCATATCCCGGGGGCACTGGGCAGAAGGCTGGGAAACGTTCTGCAAAGACATTAGCTCAAATTCCGATCATACGTGGACATATCAAAGTCTCCAGTTTACTAGACATGCACCTCGCATGGCATTCCAGATAAATACGGCACTAAAACGCCAAGAAACAAATGCGCTAAAGACAAAGATCTTCTCGTGAGCCAGCAAATGAGTCAGCATGCCCCCCCCTCGCTACTAAAAGACTTTATTCCCACCCCCCGTTTAGTTCTGGATTTTGGCTTTTGCTCAAACAGGGTGAACTGCACACAGATACCACAGGGAGATGATTTATTGTCAGCTCATCCTATGAAGGGCATCAACTAATCATTATCGTAAGATTTCAGACTTTAGTTCAACAACTTTACTCCCTAAGTGATTTGTACGGTGGTAGCTGAGGAAATAGTGCCTGCCTGTAGTGGCAGAAGTCCAGGTCAGGGATGAAGCATGGGGACCCAGGAAAGTAGAAGAAATGGGGAGTGGAAGGACTGGGAAAAATAGAGCTTAGACCAGGACTGTGCTGAATTTAATGTTTGCGAGCTGAGCAGACAGATCTGGGCATTCTCATTATCACCGAAAATAGAGATAAAAACTCTGCAAGTTGTTTCTATCTCTTGATCCAGTCACAGTCATCAGGGTTAGTACTCAACTCAAGGTGGCCATAGCAATGCCTTTTCAAAATAATGTGAAGTCGTTGTTGGCTGTGGAACATGTGTACATGACAGCTGAGTGTTCTGAAAATAAGCTAATCCCTGCCAAAAAAACATGTTTGTCAAAAGACTTTCAGAGATAAATGCAACACATACACTTTGGTAACTGTCACATCCAAAATAAAACCTGAATACACAGGATTGATTTAAGCTCGTCCTTGGAGGAGTTTAATAAGGCTAATAACACCAATCATATTTTTTTTACCCACACACGTCTCTTCTGGATTATCAATGAGGATAGTTGTGCTCACACAACCTCAGCTGATTTTGGCTGACTTTCTGAGGTTTCTGTCTACAAACAATTATGAAAAAGTATTTAAAAAGAATTGAACACAAGGATCTTTCCAGTTAAAATAGGTGGAGTGAGTCTAATCCATTGCTTTAAATCAAATAATGCCTTGGATATTTGGTACACATGGCAGATTGAGGAGCGTCACCGTCACTTGTACCAGAGCAGCGAAGCAACACTCTGAAGCCACAAAGTCATCTCAGCTTCAGAATCACAGCAGTTAAGAGGACATACCACCGGTGCCAAAAGTAACATTCCCCGTTCAGGGATGAATGACAAGGTTTCTTTTTAGGTTACAGTTCATTTTGTAGTGAATAATGTTTTGTCTTTGATCCACCGGCTCATCTCACAGAAATGCTCTCACACTGTACAGTAAACAGAAGCCCACTGGGAGAAAGAGCAGCTTGTAGACTCAACTGGGCATTGGTTGAACCCAGCCTATCTTTGCAGTTGTGTTTGTACTTAATTTAGGACAAATATAGCATTATAAACACCTTAACACGCAAAAATCATTCTTGTGTCATTACTGACAGTTGTATTAAATGTGGTACATTGCATTGTGGGATTGCTAGCAGAAGGCAGTGTACATGCTATGGACACTAAATTTGTAGTTAAGTTGTGAACATTTTGAGTGCACTATATAATTGGTAAATTGGCACATTCATAGTTTTGACACTAAAACAAAATGGCAGACGGTAAATATTGTGCACTATTTAGTAAATACGGGGGGGGGGGGGGTGAATACAGCCCTGGTGTCCACAGATGACACACTATACCGGGATCGTCACCGACCTTCAGTGGTGTCTCTCATCATTTGCGCCTCCATGTCAGCACGCTTCCACTCTCATGAAGCATCATTAAGCAACATGAATCCATACCAACGCCTGGGGTGCTGCTCTAAAGCTAAACCGAATCACACACAATGTTTTTTTGGGGAGAGTGAAAAAAAATTCACTTGGACATAGAGATAAAAAGTCTACGTATAAGATTTTCATATCTCAACTAATGATTTACTGTTGCGAATGAACACCTTAGTTTTTATACGCGGTGTGAAAATCCATGTCATTTGGGCTACGTGTTGGACATTACAGAATATGCTTTTCCCGTGTGCATGAAGAATGAGCGTGACTGTGGAGGTATCAGTAAGGTAAGTGTCGATAACACCTTTTCTAATACAAACCTGACATCTACTGGGCAACTGCATTTACACATGGATTATCAGTCAGAAAGTATGAAAAGTAGGTACCATGCTATACAGCAATACAGTGCTGTTTGATTATGTATAAACCCCTTTAATAAACAGCAGGTAGTGTTTCAGTTGATGCTACATGTGTTGAGAATGCAGCTCACCTAATGGAAGTGTCTAAAATGCTGTAAAGAGCACCACAAGTTAATTTATGGGCAAAGTTTTGCTGTAGCCTCAAAATTAAAATTCCTAATTTTGTCCGTGGTAATAAACTGTATATGCTATCCATAGAAAACTATCATACTGTATAAGTCATTGTTGCTTTTCCCATGCTCCAGCATTTGAGAGGCATCTACTAAGTTATTCATAAAGCCCCATTACTCCTTATGCATTTTTAATTGGCCAGACATAGCCTTTATGTCATGATATGGAGGCTTGTAATGAATATTTACTGTCCAATTATTAATGGTCTCGACGATTAATAATAACCTGAAAGGACAGCACATTAAATTCCAACACACTATTCATTCTCAGAGGAACTGTGTTATAAATTGATTACCTACCTTTAATTATCATAATGTTGAGTATCATTTTAATCATTGAGCTTATTCTTTACTCTTTGACCTTCATTTAAGAAATTTCTTTTTTATCCATTCTCATTTATACTACCGTAGGGAAACCAGTTTGGTCTGCATGCGCTCTAAAAAGATCAAGTGACTCTGCATATGGTCTCACTCCATTTGTCCCTCATTGGTTGCTGAGTAGAATCTTATTGATTTTCTTTTCCTAACCATTTGTCCTTACCTTGAATGTCAGAGATGTTCATCACCCCTTTTCCCATATTTGTTCACCATCGTGCAGTCCCATCACTCGCACAGACTTCCAGTGTATTTAAAAACGCACCTTCAGCAACTCGAAGATGGCCTGCAGCTTTTCTTTTGAGAAAGATGGGGGGGGTCGGGGGGGGCTGCCATGCATTTGCAAAGTTCAAATGTTAAGTATCAAAGCTACCTGCTCCCTTTATCCTCCAATATGAATCCAATTTCGGTGGATTTCAAGTCAAAAAATGGGGGTGTCTATGCATGCTTTAAGGTCTAATCTAAGTTTTCACTGCCAGATACGACCTCGTCGACTGTAACCTACACTACGTGCCCAGGCGCAAACACACCACACACACACCCAGTTTCATCCTACAGGAGCTGTCCTGTCTTCTTCTAGCAGTTCTTTAATCACATTACAGCTGTAATAACCTGACAGCTGTGGTAACATCAGACAAAGTGATGCGATGTTGTGACTGGACAGGAGTGGAAACGTCTGCCACCGTGTAGTGAGGACAGTAAATAGTAGCCTACATCATATCAAAAGGCTGGTGTCGCTAACTGCATTATATTGAAATAAGATGTGGTGACAAAAAAAGAAAAGCTTTTGCTGAAGATGTTTCAGCACATAAGGAATTGGCTCTCTTTAATTGAAGGAAGGTATTGATATCAATCCCTTTATTTCATGGAAGCCATTTTTGACTGAGCTATGGCGATTGAATTTCTAGATGGATGTCCTCTATTCTACAAGACACCTGTCTCTTATCTCCCTCTTATCTGTGATGATTGAAGCATGCAGACTCTTGAATTACCTATCCGTACAATATCATTTGTTTGTCCCCCAAGTTGGTGTAACCTGACCTTGAAATCAGAGCCACCTAAAATAAATAAATGAAACCCTAATCAAAAATGCTACTCTCCTTTGGATGGGTGTCAGAGAGGAAGGATGATCCGCCCTGATTTGATTTTGTTTCCAAACCACATGATGCATCGGACAATTAAAATTTCAGCAAGTCATTCGCTGATAGCCCTGCGAGTAAGTGCCGCTGGGCCGGGTCCTGGTTTTGGATTTCTTGCGGTTCTGCCGACACTCTGAGGGCAGGTTATTTATTTTGGCCCACTGCCATGCCTTAGAAAAAACCATGTTTCTCTGAGTGTGTGTCTGGAGTCACAGACCAAGGTCAAAAGTGTTGGAAGAGCAGCGAAGAGACCCAGAGAGCTCACTTTAACAGAGAACAGGCTGCTGTACACTGACTGCTTTCTTCACCACAGTGGTTAAACAATTATAAATTATTTCATTTTAACCGTCTTGAGTCATCCGACTATTCGTTGATGAGTATTTATGGTGAGTGCAAACGTGTGAGCCTTTTGCTCTATTGTAGGTGCAGTTTAGGATATTTTTAAAACTGTATTGCTTCTGCTCATGATACATTATTCATCATGTGTAAAATATCATTATCAATATCTATAACTATGTGTGACGCCTTAGAATAAGGTCAATTTTTGTTTTATGTAAAGACTATAAATTGCATTTTAATTTCATGGTTCATGAAAGAAAAACAATGTTTAGAAGAAAACAATGGAACAATAATATTTTTAATTGCTTAGTTCTTTTAGGTGCCGACAACAAAGGACACCGGGTTTTTGATTGTGTGTGTTTGTTTTGTTTTTGCTTCTACCACTAGTAGAAATTTCAATTTCCAGCAAAAATACGATTTTTAACATCTGTATTCATTAACGTCAAATAAAAGGCCATTTTAATCACACGTCTATTTTTATGGAAAACAGAAATGCTTAAAACCTGAGAATTAAAACCTTTTACATATAAATATGAAACATGTATTAAAGATTAATAGATTAGATTTAGAAAATTAACTAATGGTCATATAAGAATAACATTTTTATATGACCATCATTTATTATGTGATGCTGTCTTTGTAGACTTAGATCAGAGTTGTTCATTTGTGTAGTGGTACAACAGCTCAACAGTTTTTTGGGTGATTGATGTTTTACTTCGGGTCCATTGCTGACTTGAATTTAAACACAAGAACACTGGGTATTGGCTGTAGATGTCAAGCTGGACACACCCTTTGGGTTGAAATTGCAGAACTTCCAGTGGTAAGAGTGAAGTGGTCAATGTCCACAACTGTCAATGTGTCTAAATTTGACTTCCCAGTTGTTCAGAGAATGTGCTGACGAATTGTGTTAAAATCGTGTTACCGTGTTTGGTCTTTTATTCAAGTTTGGTTTTTTTTTTTATGTATACGTCTTTGTTTATTTGAGTGTTTGCTTAAAATTGATTATAAAGGCGAGTGGTGCTCTATTCTCTTCAAAATTGGAAAAATAAAGGACAAAAACTGAACAAGTCAAACATTTGGAGAATTACTCTAATATATATCACAGATTTTGAATTCTAGCTCTTTCATGTGAAATAAAAACATCCTTGTAATCATATAGTCAATTTATTAGCAACTGCATGATTCCATATCCTGAATAAAGAAGATATGAGCTGTATTTACATGAAATAATAAACTTTTATGAGAGCCACGTCAGACATTACAGCACCAACTTAAAGTACATACAAGATAAACCCAGTTTCAGTGTATCGTGCATAATTATAAAGTTTTACAACGAGACCTATGATTCCTTGCAATGAATTGTATTATATGCATTCATTCTTCATAGAAAGTGTTAACATTTTTTTGTTTTTTTGTTTGCCACTGTGTAGTTATTGGTTTAGATCACAAGTCTTTCCCATTCAGAAGTAATATTAACCATGTCTGCATTAAGGCAGGAAGCTTTTCTTCACAACTGAACAAAAGCCGACCTATGTGCGTGTGTTGACGTGTGTTCCTGTGTCCCTGTGTGCAAAAGCATAGCGGCTTGTGTGCAGCCACTTGTGGAATGTTTCACAACCAGTGTGGCGTGGCTCTGTGGAGATAAAAGAAAATGAAACTGAATGTGATTAAGATGAAGTCATCAAGAATAATCTGCTGCTGCAGAGCAATACTGCGGGGCCTTCTGATAGGGGATACTGCTGTGTTGGGCAATGGACGAGCAGATATGGGTGTGCAGCAGTCCGTGACACCCTTTTACCCAGAGGGGTCCACTGAGAGTGACAGCAATGATGATGTCATCAAAATGGGCCCTGGCGTGATGGGCTTGAGAACGATGCCCGGCTAGGGGGGAATTGTCGATTTAGTAAGCAGTGAAGCATAGCAACTCCACTACAGGCAGTGCATAATTCCCAGCGATGCAAGGAAAGGACATTTCTTTCAAAAAAAGAAAAAAGTGTACGGCTTCACCATAAATAATGAAACACAAATGGTGTTCTATACCTCCTGGCTGGCCACGCAGGGCAATTTTTTGTTTTCCTTATTACACTCCATTGGGTTTTTTCCTCATTGAATTTTAATCTTGGAGAAACAAAGAACACTCTTCAAAAACAAGTCAACAGGAAATAACTAAATGAGCACTCCTCAAGGATTAAAAACAGTCTGGGAACTTTCTTTATAGGTTCTGCATTATTGTCTGATTGTCTGAATAGAAGTTGTGACAGTGTTTTTACGGGGGCTATAAGGAACTCTATTCCTTTGTGCTCATTTTCCCAGCGCTTTTTGTTTCGCTAGGTAAAAGTGAATGGAAATTACACAATTCATCAAGACATTTTTTTCCTTGGCCGTAGAAATACTAAAAACAATAAGGCCACACAAGTTTGTGTGATAAACATATTTAGCCAAAAAGCCACAGTTCAGTAAAAAGTTGTATTCAGCAAACATAAACACACACACACAGACACACACACAAATAGATTGAATAGATTTACAGGCAGACAATTAGAAAAACAAACAAATTCATAAACATAAAGAGATTAGTTAATACATAAATAAATGTTGATGTCAATGCAAAGAATTTTTGTTTTAAATCTAAGACAGTACGACATCACCTTTAACAACAATAATGGCTCAAAAATGCAGTACACTGTACACATGTTCTAAATTTCTCAGCATGGTCTTGATGGTATTAAAGCTGTAGTTTATACTACTGTTGAAGCACTGACTGTGTTTCTGATTTCACAATGCTGCCATCAAGTGGGCAACTCGAAACATTACAACTGTTCTGAATCTATTTTGTCTTCATTAGGTGTTTAGAATACTATTCTTATGAAGTTAATTAGAATTTGTGATTAACCTGACTTCATATTTACCAAGTGGGGATATGAATTGGGAAATTGAGGTATCCTAAACGGCTTGTGAAAGAGTCTCTAAACATACTAACGGCTCTGTGAGGCTGTTCTTCAGCAAAAATCTTACGTCAGCATGCTAACAATGCTTACTGGCAAATATCACGTTAGTATGTTTCGGAGGTATAATGTCTGCCATATTCTCTGTGTTTGTTTATCATGTACCTGCTAATTAGAAAAGTACAGCTGAGGCTGAGTTACTCATAGTAAATATTTCAATGAGGAGCTAAAAAAGTCCAGCCTCATGGTCCTGCCAGAGGAAAAAAAACTATAAATCACCTGGGAACCAAAAATGTCCAATCCATCAAAGTGATGTTGAGATGTTACACATCCTAAGTGAAAACTTTGACCAGCTGGTGGTGCTAGAGAATCCCAAAGGACCTTGAACATTTCATGCCAATTCATGTAATAATAGTCGAGATATTTCACTCTGAACCACAAAGTATCAACGTCATGGTGGCACTAGCAGAAGAGCAGGGGATAATCAGAGTCAGTAGGATTCTTCCTCTGGGGACCATTAATGTTCTTTTTTAATGATTATTTGGGAAGTCACCTATTTGTGACAGTCACTGTAGAGACAAACAGGAAATATTGGGGGACAGTGAGAAAGGGAGGAGAGAGAGAGAGAGAGAGAGAGAGAGAGAGAGAGAGAGAGGTATGACATGCACCAAAGGTACATGAGCCAGGAACTGAACCATGGACAGGACGTTGCAGTTATGCGTTAAACATTAGGCCACTGGTTGTCAAGATCTTTCCATCTGAATCAAAGTGGTGAACCAAGCGACCGACATTGCTATGTCTACTCTTACTACAACTTAAATCTCTCTTACCATTCTTTACTGACCTTTTTTCAAGATGCGTAACATTTGCATAAAAGGCTCATTTAGTTTCAAAATCTTTTCTGTAATTTCTTTATTGGCTCATCAGATTATACTTTATTTTTTGAGTATACCTGTTTCTTTTTAACCCCTCGCACACACACAAATAGTCTTCACCAAAGTGAGATGCCTGGCGGCTAGACACCAGTGGCAATATAGACACACGGCCAAATCTTGAGGTATAAGCTTGAGGGGTTCATTGAAATGGGTACCACACATATAAATAATGAATAAAAAAAGAATTTAACCTGCAGGGGTCACCAGAGCACAGTGTATACGATCTCCAGAGCTCCTTCCAGCTTCCCACAGCAAGAGGGTAAATGCATACTCATTGATGTGATGTTCGTGCCAATAGGAAAACATGGACATTGATCTATTTACCTTTCAAAGGAGATTAGGGTTATGACTCTAATCGAAAGGGTGGAAGAACAGTAAGCCTTTTATTTTTGGTACTTTATTATCGGGCAAAAAATTAGGGTGTTTGCTAACAGTTCCATGGGAAACTATCTCCATTACCGGTGGTCTCAAGAGGAAGCACTTCAACATCAATTGTGTTGTTTCTAAGATTGGAAAGCGAAAGGCATCCTGTATTTATGCAATAATGACAATTCTTTGTCAGTGGACACAACAAAATTATGTTACTCCCTCCCTTCATATATTTGATATATTCAAAGCACTTTAAATTAAATGTTTAAAGCCTACTGGCAAGTCACATAAAACAAAACACCAAGAGATAAATATGAATTTCAGTATTTAATGATTCGAAATAAGCTTAAAACCAAATTTAACAACAATAAAAAGATAACAGCACCTATAGAACCAATCTCCACTGTACCCATTAGCTCAGTTTTGTATCTGATTCTGTGGACTAAAGAGGGATGAATAGAAGCAGTTGCTTTTAGGCAGCTTTTGTCAGGTAAAGCTGCTCTGTCTCCATGACAACAAGCATCCACAAGAAAGAAGAAGGGAGTTCAATTAAGATTGGCCTAATTCTACCTAATGGTTTTAATCAAGCAGAAATGTGTGGGGCGACAACACATGGACATGGACATAGGTGTCAAATAGTTGCATCAAGAGTGAACTTCACTGTAGAGAACTGAAATATGATATTCCTCCAAGTCCAAATGGTTTCCAATAGACAGTGAGATGATGATCAGATTGATCAGGGCCAAAATTTGCCATATGCATGACCTTAAAGGTACCCTGTGGAGTTTAGACCACTTGGCGTACAATGGAGCAATGTTTTGATTGTTTGTTTAATGCAAACTGACAAACGGCACGGAAGAAAAAGGTGCTTGCTGGTATAATCACTGATGTAATCAATTCAGGCATCAAATATTCAAATAAACAGCATTGCAAACGAGGAAAATATGCAATTACCTTATTTGTTGAGCCAGGATACACAACAGGGGTTTTGGTGAGAAACACTGAATGTAATCATAAATGTCTTTTTTTAAAAGAGAACTCCACAGGGCACCTTCAATTGATTCAATAACTTCCTTTATGGTCTGCCATTCAGCTACTGTAGTGACTATGAATTTGTGAGGAAGAAAGTGCGTAACTATGCCATCGTGGAGGTATGCAAATGCGAACAGCGCTGAGTAAAGAGCCTGTAGCGACAGAGTCCAACGGGACAGTTTAATCTCAAACTAACAAACGTCTACAGCCACGCTAGCAGCTCTTTCATGCTGTACTCAGACACAGCAGCGTTTAACAGACGTAGTGAGAGAATTTTAGCTGGTAAATCTGTGAAAACGAAGAATGTGGTTGAGGTCTAACTTTAAAAGTTATCCTCCTACTCCTGGCCTAACAGCACATATGAGGAGAACTAACAGCCTTCAGCAGCCCCTCAGCTCCATATTGCTCTTGAGCTCTGCATTGTGTCACTGTATTTGCTAAGCCCTGCCCTCTTTTGAGTGATCCAATCACATCTATAGGATTTGACTTAAGGCCCTCTGATAACTAAACCCCATCAACATAGGCTATTGCGTTTCACTCAGATACATCACATTACTTAAGCTAAACGCACTGTTTCACTGTATGTTTACGCTGTTCACCATCATAGGTTTGTGTGTTAGCATGCTATTTTCTAATTAGCATTAACACAAAGTACAGCTGAGCCTAATGAAAATGTCATTAGTTTTGTGAGTATTTGGTCATAAACCAACCTTTTCCTGCCCCCCAAGTGGCAGAAAAAAACAAGTTAACACAGGTTTAAGGGATCACAAGTGTTCTTACAATTCATCCTGAAGGGGGACCTGAATGTCTCCACCAAATTTCATGGCAATCAATCGAGTACTTGTTGAGATATTTCAGTCTGGACCAAAGTGGTGGACTGAGGAACAGATAAACAGACAGAAGTTGCTGTCCCTAGAGCCATGTTGCCAGTGTGGCTGGAAAGTCATCAGTGAGAATGTACGTCTCAGAGCAGCAGAGGGTGGGTGGACTGTTCATTTTTTAATTCTGTGGGTGCATCCCACTGTCACCAAAATATGACGTAAAATCCTGTTTTTACATCTCTCTTCCCAGAGTTAGGTGACCTCAATACTTCTGAATAGCCAAAATGTTCCCATAAAATGAGAAAATCTTTCAGCACATTTTTCTCTTCAAAATTAAGTAGCGGATACTACACCATTAAAACGCAGGGTGACTTTGACCTTTAAAAGTAAAAACTTCTTACATCAAATCAACGGCTCATTGATTCTAAATAACATTCAGAAAGAAAATAGGGACACGTTATACTTTGAAGCTTTAATTCCTAAGAGTCCATCCTGAAAGCAAAGTTGTTTTAAATATCAAGTCATCAAAGAAATGTTAGCCTGTCTGACTCAAAGTTCCTGTGTAATTATTTCAAATTCATGTGAAAGAGTTTGATTTAATTAGAGACCTTGAACGATGATTTTTATTTACATCTTGGATAGACACTGTAACCTGTGGCTCACCCGTCTAATATACTTGTAATTGCAGCATCACATTCAATGAAGTCTTGAGGAAGAAGCGTTGATCAGTGTAAGAAAGAAATTAACACAGACACAGTGAATCTATGGGTTTTTTTTAATTAAATCAGCTTGTCAACCATGTATGTATTAAATTGGATGGTACATCAAAACACAGCAGCTCATCCATTGCAATGGGAGCTTCTCACTAAGCTCATATGGCTAAAAAGTTTCTCCCACTTATTAATGCAATGACTTCCATGGATAATCATTGCAACATATGCTTCGGTGTCTTCCTCTGGCTCTGTTTGACCAACTGCCGTGGTGGCTTTAAAATAAGTCAGCTCACTGGCCACTTTTTAAGGTACACCTTTCTAATATGGGGTGAACCCTCCTTTGCCTCCCAGAACAGCCTGAATTCTTCACGGTATTGATTCAACAAGTTGCTGGAAACCTTCCTTAGAGATACTTGTCCATGATGATATGACAGCAATATGCAGTTGCTGTAGATTTGTCAGCTGTGCTCAATTGGACTGATCTGGTGACTTTGGAAGCCACTAGAGTGGAACCATCTTGAGATTATGTGTGCTTTGTGACATGGCGCGTTATCCTACTGGAAAACTGTGGCCACATAGGCCTGTGGTCAGCAACATTTCTCAGGTAGACTGTGTCATTTAAACCACGTTCAACTGGCATTAATGGGCCTACACCATTACATCGGCACCAGTAGCCTGAACCGATGACACAAGGCAGGATGGATATGTGTTGTTTACACAAAGTTCTGACACTACCATCTGCATCTGGCAGGAGAAACTGAGATTCTTCAGGTCAGGCGATGTTTTTCCCATCGTGTGCTGTCCGGTGTTGATGAGCTGCCGTCTCAGTTTCCTGTTCTAAGGTGATTTTCTGCTGCTGTGGCCCACTGCAGCACTGGATGCTTTCTGTTTTTCATACCATTCTGAGTAAACTCTGGAGACTGATGTGCCTGAGGATTGTAACAGTTCATTCATGCATTCATTCATTCTCTGCTTGCCTTTGCCATATTACTAACTCTCCTGTCATTTCAGACCCCGCCACGCTCGCCTGCCCAGCAATAACCCCAGCCACTTGACTCTTCTCCGCCCACCTACTCAACTGTTCCCTATTCCCTAATCAGCTCTTAGTATTTATACCGGCCCATTTCCGATCATTCCGTGCCAGATTGGGCTTTCCACGTTGTAGCTTTCTAGACTTTTCTTACCGGTTATGCCTGTTTTTGCCTGCCTGTCTCCGACCATTTGCCTGTTTTTTTGGATTTTGCCTTTTGCCAGCTTCTTTTGCCCTTTGCCTGGTTTACCTGCGTGCCTGTTACCAACTCCTGCCCACATCCTGACTTCCCCTACTGTTTGCCCTTGCCTACTTCTGCCTGCCGGGCCTCGATAAAGGAGAACTGTCTTGAACTTTTACTGGTGTCTCTGAGTCATGATATTGTGTCCTCATAACCTGAGCTGTGACAAAAAATCCCAGTAGATCAGCAGTTTGTGAGATACTCAAAGCAGCCCCATCTGGCACCAGCAATTATTCCATGCTCAAAGTCACTTAGATAATATTTCCTCCCCATTCTGATGTGTGGTCTAAACAACAACTGAACCTCTTCACCAAGTCTGCACTTTTTTATGCAATAAGTTGCTGCCACAACATTGGCTGATTAGATTTTTGTATTGTATATTATATTTTGTATTTTTATGAGCAGGTATACATAATGCAGTGAGTGTATATATTGGACCTAATGTTTCAAATTGTAAGTATAGTCAGGAATTTTTTTTTCACATTTTTTTTTACCTTTTCTTTTGTAATTGTTTGCAGATTTTTGGGGGGTTTGTCCCCTTGTATATCACCAGTATTATTAATATTATGGTTGTGGTAGTAAAAAAGTAGTAAAATATCTAACTCAGTTTCATTTTATATTACATTAAATTACTTATATCACTATTTAATATTATTCAATATTATGTGCTATATTCCGGTATTCTCTTCCATTTCTATTATATATACTTCATAGCACTTTGTGATTACTTCATTATTTGGGGTATACTACATATTGTAATTATATTTTATAAAACACCTAATACTTTAATAAATTAATATGTATATTGTACCTATACCTATATATCTTCACACATCATTCCATAGTTGCATCATATTGTGCACAAATGGTAAATGGACTGCACTTATATAGCACTTTTCTAGTCTAATTGACCACTCAAATGTGGCTTTAGACCACATGCCACATTCACCCACCCAAGGACTTTGACATGCGGACTGGAGGAGTTGGGGATCGTACCACCGACCCTCCAGTTAGTGGATCACCCACTGACCCACTTATGTCATCACTCTAATTTCTATATTTTTTATTTCATTGCTTACAGATGTGACATTTGTTTATATTTATATATATATATATATATATATATATATATATATATATATATATATATATTAATACACACATATACATATATATGCTGTCTGTCCCCAAGTCTTATCTTATCCTACCTTATCTTATCTTACTATATGACCTGCAATTCTAACCGTGGCCACTACACCAAAATCAGCATATACAGCATAGTACTGTTCCTAGGGGCTTGGTGTCACCGGAAAAAAAATGAAACTATGTATAACTCTGGGATTAGCAATTCTGGGAATTTTTGAGCTGCTCTGTAGAAATGGGGAGGGCTTTTTGTGGGTTCTGGTGATGTAGAGCAAGAGCAAGCTCCACTGTCTCAGTTAGCACAGCTGCAGCATAATAATGATTATCAAACCCCCGTAATCTCTTCCTCATGGTGAGGCCAGCAGAGGAACATGCTTACCAATTACTACAGCGGGACAAGTCTCCAAAGACTTAAGGAAGCCAAAACCTTTGACTGTGAACGGTACCGTGAGAAGTTCATAAAGACTATTTCTATCTCAGTAAAGGTGGAATCTTTGTCCGCACAGGTGCCCCTGCTCCTTGCCCAGATGCAATTACTGCCAACCACGAGTAATTATTAGTCAGCTGCGAGCATATTTGATGGTAAAGGCATATGAGCATCCAAGGGAGGGTATCGGATGTGTCAGTCATTGTGAAAATCAGCACATATCTTTAATTGCTGCTTGTCATGGGCAACAGGACCAACAGAAAGCACCTTATGACTCCTGTCAAAAAGCTGTCAGACAACTCCTGGTCTCCTTAAATAAGGAGAATCTCTCAGGACGACGATGGCTGTAAATTTGAAAAATAAAGAGGGACAGGAGCAGAGGAGAGGTTTTGTCTTTAGAGGCATGCTGCTTTCTAAGTGATGTATGGTGGGTTTTCATAGCATGAAATGAAATGTCACAAAAAATTTTCCAATCACATCACATCCATCATATTGTCTTTTTTTTTTTCTCGATCATGCACTACAGAGCTGTTAGTGAAGCCGTCGCTCCACACACATACTTGATTTATTTACTCATGAAAATTGAAAAGGAAAAAAAATGAGGCTGTGCCAGTCATTCTGGATCGAGGCGTCATAGATACTTATGGCGTCACAGTGTTTTATAAAGTACCAGACTTTTACTGCTTTCTTTTTACTGCTTAAAAAATCTGGAGAGGCGGCTAAAAATGCTTCGTGAGAGATGCACAATGTGGTTCAGATCCTCTACACTGCAGGCACATCTTGCTGAGTAAAATATATGAAAGAAGCTTTGCATAGCACTTCAGAGAGCAATAAAATGATTCCATGCTTAATAGTGGAAATGAATACACCACTAAAAAACATTTAACATTTTGCAATATGGGCTTGATTATTTATATGATCACATCGTCTTTCTCTATAAAATCCAAATGAGGCATCTTATGACCGAGTTTGAACCATATTTCTAGTGCAAACTATTGGCAATGTTGGACCATGGAACACCATGGAAAAGACAGCTATAGATGACATTCATGGTTTAACTATTCATGGTTTATACAAGTCAGTCAGTTCAGTCATCACTATGCCAGTGCCAGCTCGCAGCTTTTTATCAGCCAGGCCAGAGAGCGAGGAGAAATTAGTCTCCATGATGTTCCATGTGGACAGGAAGAATTAAAGCTGATGAAATTTCCCTCCTGTTCCAATAGGATATTTGCCTCCCCGTAAGAGCTCATTAGAAAATCCTATTTGAGTGGACTGATTCACAGCCTTACCATCGCCAGATTTAGAAGATTTGACCATCCCATTTCCTTGATTAGAAATGAAAATAAGTTGCAATGGCATTTGAAATGTTGTATTATTAACATGAATATTTATAAAGATTTCCACCTGAAATAAAAGCCTGTAGAGTCCCAGGTTTTGGCTATTTTTACATACTTGTATTGTTGGTAACAATTTACATTGCTCCCCCCTATTTAGCAGTCATAGGCAGTACATAAACGTTTAAAAACGGTTTAAAACTCAATATGATGTAGCTGTAAGCAGATATAAGTGTTTATTAATGTATTTCTATACAACTTTACTTTCTCCTGTGGGCACCCCATATATTTTCATAGGAGAGGGTATAATTGTTGACAAATACTGTACATTAATAAAAACTTCAAATGTCCTTACACAGTAGCTGGTAAACCATTTATTACATGTCTGTAGACTGCTAAACTGAATTTTGAACATGGGGACTTAGAGGTACCATATACTTTTGTAAATGTAATATTATGAAACTTGTTATATAATAAATATACTATATTATTATAATAATTATTTCTAAATATTTTTGTATGAGGGGGTCAGAGGAAACAAAACACTTGTTCATGTCTAATGTATCAAAACCATGTTTCATCCACGAGTTCACTTCATTTTCTCCAGGGACGACTCCAACCGCCAATGGTAGTGTCCCTGTGGCCAGAGCTACCCCACAGAAAACTGTTGCAATCTTAAAAGCTGCCTGCCGTGGCTGCCATCAGTGACACTAAGCCCGGCCCGTGGTCATGCCCCTAAACTGTATGCACACCTGAAAAGTAAGTGGCTCACTGCCCAAAATGCATTGTTGCTTCATTAAATTGCCACTATGATTCACATTTAGGGTTATGCTGAAAGTTGTTGTCAGCTGTTCTCACTGATGGGAGGACAGATATAGCATATGTAATTTCTCATCATACCACTTTATGTTTATTAATCAAATCTACATTTGCTGAGCTGAAATGGTATTAGGGAATTCTGGCAAACTTCAACTGTTTCAAAGGTGCATGGAGGCAAAAATCATTAAGGAATTTTGTTATCTGCAAAACAAAAATGTTATTTATATTACTCAGTACCCATGTGGAAAAATATACAAAGGTGTGAAATCCCACTCCCTTAAGGAGCATATCACAGAACATACGTAGTTGCTCCATTAAGACGAATGATGTAACTAGTCCTGTAGCTAGACATTTCAGTGGAATGAAACATCACGTCATTGTTATTTATTAAAGGCATAGAAGTGATTAAGCCCAGCCAAAGAGGTGGTAATGTCAATTTTCTCCGAAAAAAAGAGAAAAGCACTTTGTACTTTATTTATCTCAGAAGTTTATTTCCAGGGGGCGTGAATGAGGACTGCTAAATTAATGAGGTTTTATAGTTGAGTTTTATGAGCTTGTAAATTTTTCCAAATCCCCTTGTGTGTTTTTATAATGTAAGTCATTGCTCTCCCTCATTTTTATCTTAGCTTTAGGGTGTCTTTTATTTTTTTTACTAAAAGTTTCATATCCATCTTTATGTGTTCGTTGTACAACAAGTCCTCCAACCTAAGCAACTATATACTACCTTGTCCCTTCCCTTGGATACGACCCATAGGAACATAGCAGCGGCAGGTGTACTGGACCTTCATGGTCATGGCAACAATGATACAACCATTGGGCGCATTCCAGCGACAGGCGTACCATACCTTCATCCCCATGGCAACAACAATAAACACTATACTGTAAGTGTTGCTGGAGTTTCGAACCTCTTGCGTTGAAATGGTAAAACAGAACCTGAAATATAATCTTGCAGATCAAGTTCTTTATGATTCATAAGTCTCATGTAAGAAAACGAAATAAAGTGAGAACGTGTTCCACTGCTGCTCACCTGCAGAGTTAGACTGCAAAGAATAATATTTTAACGACATGTTTACAACAACAGTAATTAACCTCATTAAATAGCACATCGGTATACATGTAGACCCTTGGCTTTCTGAGTCATTAAAGAGTAATCATCAATATTGAATTAACTGGCCTAATTAAAATGGATGTGTGTTTGGAGCAGTGACCTTTGAGCATGTGCATGTGCAGGTGTGTCTTCAGCTGTATTTGCTGTGGCCACACACAGCATGGTAGTGGAGGTGATAAACACCATGGTTTGAAAAATAACAGCTTATTCTGTATAGTTGTAGTGATATACTATCTGATACATAGGGCAATGAGATAATTTGTTTTCTCTGTGAAATAATATATAAGAGGGAGATAATGTACTCAACATTCACAGTAGGTGAATTATGAGAGATCATAATCATATCAGACATTGTGCAGATATTGAATAAGCTGTGTTAAATTGACTGTTGAACTCAGTCTATTTCTCTCCCTTTACCCAAAGAGACACCCGAGGACACTTGAAAATAAATTAAATGAAAGCTCAGTATGATCACTTTCCCAGCGTGCCCAGAGTTTTCTTAGAACCCACCAAACGACATATGACCAATGTACACGCTGACCGCAGAACTAAAATAGTGCCTCTCTCACACTGGGGAGGGAGGCTAAGTCAAGGGGTCATCCCACGGAAAATTGGTGGTTTTAAAAGCAAGACAGTGGCATTGTGTAACAGTGAGCTACCCCTGTATTCCACACTGCCACTTGAGTTTTCTACTGCAAAGTCTACATAAAGATGCACTGTTGGGGGACTTGTGTAGCCATGCAAGAGCTCAGCAAATACTTCGGTGTGTTTGAAAAAATGTAAATTAAGAGCTAACATGTAATAAACTAAAATGATATTTTAAGTACACCAGAACCTAATTAAGTTGTTCTTACTTTTATGGGCTGTTTTGGCACTTTGACAACAATGGGCCTAGTCGACATTTATGCACAAGCAACATCTGGCCTCCCTTATGGTCCGACCAATTCTGGTCTTGTTATTTATTTAATTGTTTTTTTCTGGGTTAATGTTTCATCCAATCAAGAGCGAAAGCTTCAGTCAGACATCAAGGTAAGGGAACAGCCGTGAGCAAATTAAGGCAAAGCATGCAAAACATAGTCGGTGTTGCTGATCGGAGAAGTGGGGTTGTGCAGGTCCAGCAGGTTTGTTTAGCTCCTTATATAGACAGACTGATGCCATCTGGAAGAAAGCAATTACCTCACCAGTAAATCAGACTTCTATTTGTATCCAAATGCGCACACATCTGGCACAAAGTCTATGTAAGAGCTTGTTTTGCAAAAAATGTTTCTCTGTATTCTCAGTATTCTTCAACATTATTCAACTCTTTAACCAATAGCCACATGTTGGATGTTCAGTAAAACACAGACAGTACAGCGTTATAAGAACCATGCACAAGAGACGGTGCACATAGACCTGCTACCAGCAAGTATGTGTGCATTTTGGTGAACAACTCAATGAAAACCTGGTCAGTTCACAGCGACACTGTTTAGTGACACATCAAATACAGACGCAGTTTTCAAAAGGCAAGTGACTGAGCGAAACAGAGAGTATCCTCCACCCTGTTACAATGAAAAACACCTGACCATATGTGTCGATCAACGAGAGCAGTTACACACTGGTTTACATATAACACGCGCATCAGTGATGCTGAGATTCAAAAAATGTGTGTGAAATTGATGTCTGACTTTTGTCCCAGCAGTATTTAATTTTTTTTCTTTTCATTTTTTTATACCTCTTGTCTGGAGTTTTTAATCTGGTTCAGTTTTTGTAGCCTGATTATGTTTTTCACACAGTCCTTGGTTTCATCACAGGTTTCATCTTCTTCAGTAAATTTTGTGCTTAATATGGACATGACCTACCAGCTTTGCAGTCGGCTCTTGCACCACCTTTCTTTATGTGCCCTGCATGTTAAAATAGTCAAACAAGACAAAGTCAAAGCCAAATCAGTTCCCCAATGCTACTGCTATCTTAGCACAGCGGGAGATCAAATGGCAGTATTTTATTCAGATTTCAACATGTGGTCTTTATAAGGATGTTTCGGACCAATCTGAAGAATTATAAATATACTTATAACAATGTCATGACCTCACAGTTTAACATTACAAGGAGTTGCTACCAATTTTTTTTACCAATTTTAACATTGTACAGTTAAAGCAATAGTTCGACATCTTGGGAAATACACTTATTGACTTTCTTGCCAAGATTTAGATGAGAAGATTGATACCACTCTCATACCAGTATGGTAATAATGATACTGAAGCTATCAGCCAGTTAGCTTAGCTGAGCACAAAGACTGAAAAAGAGCCCCTGTCTTTCCTTGAATGTGCTTTACTGCCACTTGTAGATAAGTGGAGTAGTGTGAAACCAGCAGCAGCATGTAAATTGCATTGCCCACGTACTCATAGGTGTGCCTGATAGAAGCAAAACAGGGAACCACTCATGAAAACATTGCTCCATAGTGCTACTAGTGTTAAAAAAAAACTCCTCACGAACTCCACTCCTTTATGCTTCATTCTCTAACCAGAGAGTGCCTTCATCAAGTGACTTGATATCCCACTGCATTCCCACGCTCCTGTCTATCCCACATCACTTTTTGTTTGTTCAAAGGTAACAAAGCCTGCCTACCAGCACATCTAAAGCTCGCTCTCTAACCAGTTACGTCTCATTGGTTTAAGTGTAAGATCGAAGTGTAAAGGAGTTTTACAAGGGCTTATGTGGCAGACTATTTCTTAGCTGGCACCCTCACAGTGACAACAAGACTCCAGGAAGTTACTGTGCCCAGCCAAGAAGTAGTCCAGTACCCTAGGCCTTGTAAGGCTAGCATTTTCCGTTTTTTTTTCTGATAAGCTAAGCTAATTGGCTGCTGCTTCATATCTATCAGACGGACATGGGAGTGGTATTGTGCTTCTCATCTAACTCTTGGGAAGGAAGAATATTTGGTTTGACACTGTGGTGGGGCTATAGTTTAATAATGGCAGGTAATTAGGTCATTTTTAGATGCCAATGATGACGAGTCAAAGAAAGGAGAATGAAGAATGAAGCATTTTTACCGAATAAAATACAGCCCTTCCGTTGACTTAGATTAGGTGGCTGTAATTGGTACTGCTTGTTTGATGGTTCTTTGGACTCAAAATGGCTTGTTTCTCTTTTTTCTGGTCCCATTGTTAGCAGGTTAGCATATTATTATAGCAGAAATAACTGCAACAAAACAAAACAATGTGCAGGGGGCCATTATATTAAACCCCGGCTTTGCCGGATGGTTAAAAAAAGGCACTTTCATAGCTCCTCACCTCTGTCCTTTAGTGAGGCATGACAATAGGATACATGTGTCCCCTCAGTGGTGAAAGTGATCATTATCGCTGCCTCTGATAATCAAAGGGTGTGACTCACATTCAAACAAGTCATGTTCAGTGAACACAATGAAGCTATCTTTCCTCACACTCTCACTTTTCTCATCATTGTGTCACTGCTGCCAGGTAGGCTGTCTGCTCCTAACTGCTACACATTGCTGTCACGGGTCGTGTTGATTTGTTTTTTTGTGTCCAGCAAAAATGCCTGCCCAATGAGACAGGAATTGTAAATTGTGCATTATCCATACCTTTGCAATATTTGCTTGGTGGGTCTGTGCAGCGCTCGTGGGGATTTCTAGCACTCTTTGCTTAATCTCTTATTTCTACTTGGATTAAATACGGAGCACCGGAAAGAACAGAGCCTTTTCTGCAAAATAAAAGTGTATGATTATTTGCATAAAAAACGTTTCTGATAGAGCTGTTTTGTCTGTCTTTTCTTCCAAACTTAATAAGTTTTCACTTTATTGTAATGTTTACTGCAGATGGAGAGAGCTCTGAGTGGTAATTTATGGGTATTGAAAAATGAAACTCTTGAATCAATACAACTAAGATGACAAATAGCCTTCACTGTAATTGCCAATCTCAGACACAAAAGGATAAAAGTTTCACTCTTTGGTGTTCCAGAAAATCTAAATATACATCCCTGGCTGTTGTCATACAGTCACAATGAAATGTTTGTCATATTTTATCATTATGCAACAATGAATCAAAGAGGGTATAATTCATTTACAGACAGTGTTGCCAACTTAAGCGCCTTTTTCGCTAGATTTACCAGCTTTTCACAACACTTTAGCGAGTTTTCTTCACAGAAGCAGCTAGTGACAAATCAAGTCACATTTTGGACAAACTTTGGCTACTTTCCATGGAAGACAGTCGCCAGTATCGCCCTGTGAGCGCAAGGTCGGGCTTTCCCTCTGCAGGCCCAGCTCTCTACGCGTCTCATTCGTTCGACCACACAGCAGCTACATAGATGTGAATGAGCTTCTAACTTTCCCTCTGAGGGATCATTTTACAAGGAAATATAGCCAAAGTCACAGCGCAGCTGTTGTCTTTAACTTATGTGTATGGAGACTTTGTCAGATGACATTGCGGTTATAAAAACAGGATTTTAGCAGTGCAGAGCAGCAGCTTGTAAGTGACTGATGGTTAACATTTAGCCTTAATGGGCCACGTTACAGTCACTATTTCATAATTGATCTGTTGTCGGACAACAGAAACAGAAAAACGTAGATGAGAACAGCCTAATTCGGAATTTGGCTGTATGAAAATGCTGTATATGTGAGTACAGAGAGCAGGAAAGAAGCAAACAGATAATGGGTGGCCCAGCCGTATACTAGGTTTTGACCTAGTCTTATTATTCTGATCAACTGATCAAACACCCTTTAATATCAAAGTGAAAACAGATCCCTACAAAGTTATCTGAATTAATGGCTAATATAAAATGTTAAATTTTGCATAATTATTCATCCCCTTTATTAATAGGATACACCGAAGTCATCAATGGTGGTTTGTTTTAGCAGTCACATAATTAGTAAAATGGAAATGAACTGTGTAGTTAAGAGATTCCAACTGATTGTTGTATAAATACACCTGTATCTGGAAGATCCAATTTTTAATCAGTCAGTATTGAGGCAAAACAGTCACCATGAATTTAAAGGAACCCCAAGCCACTCCAAGCAAGTCCATGAAAAGGTGTGAGAAAAGCACATACAAGATACATACAAGAATTGGGATACATACAAGAACATTTACAAGTAACTGAACGACCAGTGAAGGGATCTACCACCACTATGAAGGAGTTCCAAGCTCCAGAGGCACAAACTGGAGAGACTGTGCTTCACGAAATGCAGCTTTAATGGAAAGTGGAGAGGAAAAAAAACGCTCTTTAAAAAAACTCACAGAGAAACTGCAGTTTCTGACCATGAATTCAGCTGGAAGAAGGTCTGATGAGAAAGCTGAGCTTTTTGGACATCAGACTAAATGCCTGCACATCATCATAAACATACCATCCCCAGCATCAAGCATGTTGGTGGCAGCATCGTGCTGTGGTGATGCTTCTCTGCAGCGGGCCCTGGAAGGCTTGAGACAGTGTAGAGGTCAAAATGAATGTAGCAAAATACAAAAAAAAATCCTGGAGGCAAGAGTCTGCAAGAAACCTGCCACTTAGGAGACAATGACCCTATCCAAAGCCAAAGGTACACAGGAATGGTTTAATAACAACACTTGGAAAAAGGATGTTCTCCTACAATTGAAGTGTCCAGATTTGCAAAGTTGATAGAGACCTATTGACACAGACTCATGGCTGTAATTGCTGCCAAAACTGTATCTACACATACTGACATGGAAGGGGTAAATACTGCAAACAGGTATTTTATATTTTATATCTGTAATTAATTTAAATCACTTTTTAGAGATGTGTTTTGACTTTGACACTGAGGGTCTTATGATGTTGAGATGCTGAAAAAGCCACATTAAAGCAACTTTTATTGAGTGTTGTAAGACAACAAAACAAATGCCTTTTGTAGACGCAGTACTTTTCTTGCACAAAGGGCAAAGCTCGTATCAAACACGCAAGATATGTGTTATAGCAATATACAGTATAATCTGACAGCTGGTGATGTGCGCTTGAGATGTTAGCATAAATATGATAAAGAAAATATATCAAAATCCTGTCCTGGCTCACATAAATCATTACGTGATGATGTGTGAATCACAATGTGCCTATTACCTATTGGTCATGAATATTTTCAGGGTCTGTGTGGCCTCGCTCAGACACATTTTCTTCGTTTTCTGTCCAAATACAGATAAGTTGACCAGCCTTGAATTTGAAAGATGGAACTGTCCCTAGCGTTATCAAAGTGGGCACCCATTTGCTGACGTCTTTCATTTAGTTAGGCCCCTGACACCTTCATAAGGCTCAAATGTGAATTCAGGCATCCAAAACCCTTCTCAATCAACACTACAGAGAGCTAAAGCTGTTATGGCAGGACCCTTGTGTAGCTCCAAACTTATTAGTGATCTGTGAGCCAGCGAGGGCAGCTACCAAAACAGCTTGCAATATCTCAGCTATTGGTGGTCTTTGACCTTTTAGCTGCCATGTGTACCCAGACTACTATGTTTATTTTAATCATATATTTCAGCCTTGGCTTGACTGAGCAACACCATACAACAAGAGTAAAGCGTATAATTTAAAGGACAATAAACGGTAGGTAATACCGTAGTTTAATTGATGTAACCTGAATGATTATGGACTCATTGCGGCATTTTTATCCAAGCTTTTTTAGTTATACAACAGTAGTTAAAATTCTTTAGGAGTCAAAGATCATGGTTGCGGTGTTTCTCATAAATGTTAATAGAGCCCTTTCGCTGTCAGAGTTCATTTCAAGGTGCCACTCAGCTCTCCCTCAGTTAGTCTGAAGTGTCGGTGTATAAGCAGCTCTGTCCTGACCCAGCTGATCAGACATCTGTCTCTGCCCTATCACTGCAGCCCACAGAATCGAAGAAAAGAGAACTGCTATTATTGCCTGTTAGATAAAAACAGCGTGCTTCTTTGTCACTACAGACATTATCATACTAAATGGAAACGCTTGGGGTGCTCTGGGTATTACAGCAGATGTAATGAGGCATCAAACGCCTCATGGCATATCTGCAGCTCTGATGAATTACTTCTGAATTTTTTATCATCACTTTAGGGCCATAGCATTGTAAAAAATCAACTTGGGAAAGTCTTGCACTCTGTAGATTGTGGTGTGCGCTTTGAAAGAGCATGGGGGGTCCAGTGTGTACATTAGGGCTGTGATTTGTAGGCTCTCCTGCTCCATATACATCCTCTCCCACAGCCATTATTCTCCACACAGAATAATCCCTCCCCACTGATCCCAGGGATGATAGTTTACATGGCTGCCCTTTTGATAGTAAGAGATGGACGTCCAAGATTATTTATTTATACACTGCGATAAAAGTGAAAAAACAAAACAAAACATGAATACACAAATAAACAAGTCCGAGATCATTCTTTCCTGCCCCCTTGGCTCTCAAATTTGACCCACAGTAAACATAATATTCATAAGTATTCATTCAAACATACGTGTTTTAGGATGTTGTCCTTGTGAGAACAAGGTCCTGCTTAAAGAAAAAGGTTGACAGAGTTATCTGGAAAACTGTAAAACCGGCAACTGTGCCCCGGGTGTATCTTGATTTATTCCAATTTAAATTTTGGATAGTAGGGTATAGTGGTGCTGCAGTCATCCTCTGGAGAGCTATGAACTGCTTCAATTATTAACCACAGCGATCCTACACAGATCTGGAGAAGGTCATCTCTGCAATTATTTCCTTTTTCTTACTCTACTGTAATTCCCTTTACACCTTCCTGTCAGACTTGCTTTCTATCCAGAAACCTGAAACGTGGGTTCTATTAAAACATCACGTCACCTCCTGCTTGGCATTTGAGTATATTTTGCTTTTCAAGCACTGTGGAGCTAAATATGGCCTTATCATCAGTTTAAGGGCTTGTGTGACTTGAAGCAATAAACGTTGGATTTTACACACTATAAATGGATTGTGTTATTGTCACTGATCCTAACTTACAACTGACTAATATAGCAAGTGTATTTTGATACTAACCAGAGCCACTTAATTACAGACTTTGGAATAAAGATCATGTGGATCTGCTTGATGTTTATGTAGGAGTACTGATATCCCCCATAATCAAACTCCTACCAGAGATGCTTAGAGGTGCATTGTTGTTTTAGAAATTCTACGGGGTTGACGGACTCACAGGATATTTTGAATAAACAGCTAATACTGACATGCTTACGATCTCTCTGAAGTAATTCTATCATTTTTTTCAGATATGTATTTCAATTGTCCTGGCAAACTGGATTTGATATCAGACAGTTACTTTGGTGTTACATGCTAGCTTTTAGCAAGAGTGTCTACATGAACAGATGACCCCTACGGGACTTGGTTAAGTCTGTATTAAGTCTGTCCTGAGAGACAGAGGCAAATATATCAAAACTTACAAATACATTTATTTATCTTTGCAGACCAGTTTTAAATGAAGGCATATGGGAGTGGGGGGTCTGGGAGTAAATGAAAAGCTGCTAACGATATAGTAAAATTTAATTATTATCGTTAATATATAACAATATATAATAATACGAATATTGTTCTTGTTACAACCACCCGCGGCAAATGGTTTGTTTTGTTGCCACATCCGCTCATGAACGCAGCATTCCTGTCGGTCACGTGGTCAACGCTCTGTCTAATCACGTTGTTCAAATGATGTGACGCAGGAGATTCAAAGTTGCCAGCAACGTTTCTGTTGACATCTGCAGCTCAAGCGTTGGAAAAGCTCATAAACGTTTTATACCCCAATGTTTTCACACGAGTGAAGTGGGTTTTTACTATCAGAATGGAAGGTAAAGTCATCGGACCGGGTCCGTACCGGGCGACGAAGCTGGTGAGTCTGTTGGTAACGTTAGTGAGGCACGGCCAGTGTGATGGTTAAAGCTTTACGCTAACTCTTAATGGCAAGAGTGTGAATGTGTAAGGGTTTCGTTCATGTGTCTCGGTACCTTAGGTTACACTGATATCTTTTATAATGGCAATAAGCAGGTGACAGCGGTAACACACTTTCACAGTTTAGCTTAAACTTGTCGAAAGTTTAACGCCAGGTAAAGTAATTAGCTGACAGTTACGTGCATCATCGTACACTCAGATACGGAGTTAAAGCGTTTTAAGTCTCGTCTTCAGCCAAAAAAGTGGGGCCCAGATAGCACCAAAAGTATGGTAACGCGAGCCTCTTAGAAGAATCATCGACTCAGCCTTTTTTTGTAGATAAAAAATGTGGCTCTGCCCCTACGATGTGGACTTTAATGGTCCATGTTGATGGGACTGTCAGAACTACATAACGTTAGAAGTGTTACTTGGTATTTCTAATCACCCCATTTACAAGTATATGCCTAAATGTTTACATTAAAAGTAAGCACTATTAGGAGATAATGTTCTGCTTTTCTGTTATACATGCTGCCTGCTTTTTTGCGTCTAGAGTAGATAGAGATGTTTCAGGGCAGCCTTGGTATCGTTTTATCCATACAGTTTTACATAATGGTGTTTTCCTTGGGTTTGCTATCAGAATACAGGAACGCAGCCCCACATATACACATCAAAACGTCCAAATCAGCCTTATTAACATTGAAAACAGGGGCTTGGTGAATGCAGGAAATGCTGTTATCTACAGTATGCTGTTAGTGGAATGTTTACATGCCATATCTAATTACACTAGATTGATTGCAACCCTCACGAAATATGCTGGGTTACAGAACGCCTAGGAAACCACTCTATCCGATCTTTTATGCGACATCCTGCGGCAGTTCTCACCGCTTACTCTCGTATTTCACCCTGTTGTGCAGTGGAATGAAACCATTAAACTCTTCCGTGGAGGCATGCCGCTGAGAAGGCACTGGGCACACTTCCGCTACTATGATTGCAGTTTCACGGGATCCGAGGCTGTGGACTACCTGCATGAGCTGCTGAGGCGCAACTACAACTTTGGGCCTGAAGTCACTCGCTACCAGACTCTGCAGCTGCTCAGCAAGTTCCTCAAGGCCCATGTCATTGAAGATATTAAAGGACGCCACGGGACAGAGGACTTTGAAGACAATGGCCATCTGTACAGGTAGTCCTTTGTCATCCTGTATTGTTATTCTTGTCACTGGAAACACTGCGAGGTATTGTTGCTGCATCTTCAGTATGCCTTTTTTTTCCCCCCTTCGGCTGAGCTCAGTGCTCTTTGTTTTTTTGTTTGTTTTTTCCTCTCCAGGTTCCCCACACTGTCTCCTCTGAAGTCTTTTCCAACAAGGCCTCTGTTGAGAGACAGCTGTGACCTGCCCAGACTCATCCGCTGGGATGACTATGAAGAACTGCCTCAGCAGGAAAACATTGCGCCCCTGAAATCTGCTGTCATGGTGAGAAAGAGACAAAGATATTTCATCCCCTCCTGTGTTTCCTTTGACTCATACAGTGCTTGAAGGATATGCAAACTTCATAGAAAGCAAATGGCAAGATGAGATCATTTCAAGTGTCTCTGCTGTTTAAATTACTAATGTAAACTGCCATTTACAACATCCTTTACTCAAAGTTACACTGAAAAATTAAAAGAAATGTTCAGTGTAATGTAAAGCAGTAAAAGAGCCCAACAAATACAATACTCCCTTACTTCGAGTTTTCAGTTTTCTTCAGACTGATACATTAGTTGTGTCTTTGGTGACTCAGGCTCTGCTGTGTTTGACAGCATTATATTTAAGGATGTTCTAACAGTTTGTCCACCACATTTACATATATGGAGGAAAAAATGGAAGACACCGCACACCTTACAATGTAGTTAATTCCTGTTCAACAATGAATAAGTTGTTGTACAGTCTGAAATTCAAAATAGGGTTAACATCACACAGCACCATCTCTGACACAATGTCAGCAATAACCCAAAAATCTTTACAAAGTTTTACAAAGGTAGGATTAATTAGGTTCTCATTTTATTTGAATACATAACAAGACTGTTTTATATGATTATTACTCTGATTCCCCCCCCCCACACCCTTAGTGTAAATTTAAAACAAACTTTTTCTTTCATTGCTTTTTGGTCAGACTTCCGATTTGTGGAATAAAAGGCATAGTGTAGCTATCGGGGATGTGCATGAATGCAAGCTCATACGCAGGAAAGAGATTACTCCAAAACAAGTGGACCACATCTGGAAATCGATGACAATTTCACAGTATGTAACTCTTTTACATTACTTATGGAACACTCCCACTGTTCATGCTGTTTGTAGTTTTTTTCTGGCTATTTGATTCCAATTCTTCTGTTTTAGTTTACAGAGAGTGCTGGGCCTAAAGTCATTGGATGGAATGTTAAGCCCCACACGTGTGAACGGAAAGCACATTGTTCACAATGTGTTCAGTGTTAATAAGGCGGGCATAGTCGTAATGGAGAACAAAGCCGGTATAATGCATTGATTCACAATTGGAAGAACAACTTTGTTTCTTTGTTGCACCTTAAATGAATATTAAGACTCACCTATTTCCTTTTGCATCTCCAGAGGACATGCCCTATTGGGTGGTATCAGCGATGAAATGCCTCGCAAACTGTGAGTATACATTTTGTACTGACTCTAAACATTTATGTTTAAAAAAATAAAATAAAAAAAATCACCATCTGCTTTGTGATTGGTTCAACATCTAGTTTTCAGTTGACACAAATACCTGAAGGACCAAGGTAAAACTTCTAAAATGACAAGAATGCAGTCTGTAAACTTGAGCTAAAAGCTATTTTTGTTACTATTCTTAGTCTCATGAGATAGTAAATTCAATATTTTTTTGTATATTGGACTATTAGTTGAACAAAGCAGGCAAGTTGAGGACGTCACCTTGGGCTTTAGGAAACTGTGATGGATATTTTTCACTGTTTTCTGGCATTGTATTAATTATTCGAGAGAATGATCAGCAGATTTATCGTTAGTTGCAGCCTTAGTTTGCGCACCTGTGCCATAAAATCTCAAGTGTCATTATACCTTATGTATTTATGTGGATGTGTTTAACTAACTGGGGTTATCTGTATATTTGCTGTTGTTTTTCATTCCTTGTGAAGAGCACTAAGGAGAACTGCATTTGTCTTCTTTCTCAGGGCCTAATGGCAATGAATCCAAACAGCCAGTGTACCCGGGTTTTGAGAGGGATGTTCTGAGAACAGTAGCAGATTATTTTCAGAGACTCAAAGAACCTCTGCTGACTTTCCATCTATACGACGTCTTTGTCAACATTCTTAGTGAGTACTTCACCATGTGGATCTGAAACTAATATTTGTTCACTGCTAGAGATGAACATTTGCTGGTTTTCATTTTGGCTAGGCTATATGTTGGCCCTCAGGAGCAAGATCCTCCTCTCTTCATATCTCTGCAGGTCTGCTACAGGAGCAGGAGGTAGCCACGGAGGCTCTTCAAGTCAGCTCTCTTTTACTGCCACCGCCCAACCGAAGACGCCTCCAGCTTTTACTGCGTCTCATGGCGCGGGTCTGCCAGAATCCCCACTTGCCTCCACTCAATGACACCATTGCTACCCGCACACTGGTACAAATTGCTATAATTTTTCACTAAATGTCTTTGTACTACTTTCTAGTAGTACTTTGAGCAGACAATATACTGCATATATGATGTTGTTGCAATTAACACTCCCTTTATAAAGCTTGTAAGTTAAAACATTGATACTGTGTAAGAGAGGTTTTCAGGCTATAATTTGTAGTATTGTCGTATCGTGGTTTATGTAAGATGAACAGTTCTTTGACACAGTCTTGGGGGAGGGGGAGGGACAGGGAAGCAAAACAGGTGGCTCAGAATATGGGGCAGTCTGAATCTGCACATATGGTAGACATAGCAAGACAGAGTAATATCTTGTATGATGCGACTTGGATAGATTCAGAAAAAAGCCCTGCAGTATGTACACTGTGCACCAACTACATAATGCTTACTATTTATCCCTATACAATATTAATTATAGAGACATACAGTGTTTAAAGTTAACAGTTGTCCGTACCATCATCTTTGAAGAACGGAGGTACCTCAGTGCTGATGCTGATTAACTTAAAGATAGATCATTTGATGTATGTATGAGCAGAAGGCAAAGATACTAAACAGCTGCTATCTGTGGGGAAAGGTTGTCATAAAGATTAATTTCTCTCTTCTGTTACTTGTTTTTCTCATCTCTACCTTCCTCAATTTGGTCCACTATAGGCAAGTTGAATATTATTAGTGAAAATCAAGTGTGATGTGTTCAGGGATACACTTCACGTTCACTGCAAACTTTGCAGCCACAACAGTTCTGGACTCGCACTACTCTCCACAGATGCATGACACACTAGAAAATACTATCTAGGGAATAGTACAGGGCACACTCGGCCAGGGGAACTAGGATACTTTATAACACTCATTTCACTACATACAGAGAAGATGCTACAAATAAAGTCACTGAAAACCTAAAGAAAAAAGGAAATTTTTGCAAGAAAATTGCGGACTGAAAACTGCCACATCAGAAGGAATATGTCAGGAAAATGTATTGTGTGTTTTCTGCTCCAGTGTGTTAAACACATCAAGTATACTTAGTCTTCATGGCCATCCTGGAACCTTAGTCCAGCAAAAACTGAATATTATGTTTGAGCAAGAAGGTTCTTTCTTGACCTTGGGAACAGATATCTGTGAATAAAATTTTTAAACTCAAGTTTCATTTACATAGCTATGCCTGATGCCTGCAACTGTTATCTTGTGACCAAAGTCCTTTAATTAGGTCACCTGAGGACACAAGAAGTTGCTTTCACTGCATACATCCCCAATATTATTGTAGTGTAATGAGTATAGTGTAGCTGGAAGCTGGTTTCTAATCCATCTCTTGTTGTGGTCTCCGTCCAGATGGTGCAGATGTTCTCTCCCTGCGTTCTGGGCTCGGTAGATGAGATGGACTTGGACGAGCTGCTGGCCACCAAACTGGTGACCTTCATGATGGAGCACCACAACACCATCTTCCAAGTTCCCTCCAAGCTGCGATGCCAGGTTGAGGAGCACCTGTCCCATCTCAAAAGAGTTCAGGTCAGTAAACTTTATGAAGTTACAATCTGTTAACAAATTAAACAAGCTCCCACTGCTCTTTGCATCATAGTCACATGTAGCCATTTCCTGTTGCATCTGTTCCCTTCCATAAGCCTGAAAATGTGCTAGATTGGTTCATCATCTTGCCAAGCACTAAGTGTGGAAAAGTGGTACAGTCACATGCATGTTTGGATATCAATTAAAATCACATAAAATCCAGAAATTACATACATTTCAATGTTAATGTGTTGAGACCACTTGTCTCAGTAGCTTGAGCCTCTAAATGTCCTGTCACTGTGTTTAGTTGTGCGTTTAGTGTCCCATCTGGCAAAATTGCCTCTTGGCATTTGCTTCTGTGGTAAACTGTGATCTGTGATAGAGAGCTGCAACAAGAATGGAGGTGAGAGCAGCTGGTCAGCATTGTAGATAAATCATGAGATGAAATTAAATTGACTATATGAAAAGATGAGTGGCACTAGTCATGGAGGACTTATATAGATTTTAGTTTAAACATTAATAATATTAAATGAAAATGCAACTCTCTTATTTCACAACAATACTGTCACTGCTGCACTGAATGCCAATGATCTGGGAATTGGGTTTGTATCTGTTGCTATGGGAAACAATATAAATGACAGAAACAGGGCCACAGTCCATAGGGTTTCATCCATTTTTAGTTCCCACTGCTTCAAGGTAAACCTGTTTTTAAACCTGTAACCCTATACTAACTGTAATAGCATTTCTTAAAGTAAAAAAATGGGAATATAACTTCTTTTCCGTCCAGCATGGGGTATACAAATATTCAACAGAAAACGCTGATCTGTGGGCAAAGAGAGTCACTCGTGACATTTCAGCATCTGGGGCTGTATTAGCAAAGGACCTTATCTTACCACTAGGAGTCCTCCTAAGTGGCAATAAACTTCCTAACTAAGGGGGGACTTTTACATATAAATGAACATCTGTTAGATTAAATCCCTTGCCAATCGAGTTCGTACAAGGCCTATCAGCGCCAGGTAAATCTCTGTATTTCGCATTATACCACATTTTTAAATCTGGTGTCTGTCGCGACATTCCCGTGCTGCGCACCAGTAGCGATGCATTTTACATCAACCAGCAAGTTTGTCAGAGCTGAAGAGGGGAACATTTGTAGCGACAGCAATGGAGTACGCTAAAGAAACTAGGAAAATGGCAGAGCATATGGCTGAAAAACCTAGGAAACGTCTAAGAAAAGTTTCTGATGCTCCAGATGAAGAAACTTGGTGTTCAGAGGGATGATTACAGTCTGCAAAAGTAAGCGAAACAACAGGGAGAACAAACGTGGATTACCATTGGTGTGGCTTTTGGAAAGCGCTGAATGAAGAGAAGGGTGAGGGCAGACATGGATGTTGCCTTCCTGCTCTGGGACAGGTTGGCGTTTGTAAAATATTTGGAGTAGGCTCTGTAGCTATTTACTTTACCTAAATAATAAGTTGTCTTGGAACTGTGGAAATTTCTCTGTATTTAACGGTGTTTGTGTAATTACTTTCACTGCCAGAAGGGGGAGACAAACGTTCAGCACTGCAGGTTTAAGAGCAGTTCACAAAGCTGCCGAGAGCATCTTTTAGTAAGAAACAAAAGGTAGCTCTTAAGTATTGTTTCCTTCACAGGTGAGTGGTGTTTCTGTCAGTTAATGTGAAAAACAATCATTAATACATAAGAGCATGAGAAAAAATTTAAATTAAATTAAATTAAAGTATTTCTTCACAGCCTTATGCTGAAATCGTTTATATTCATTTTTTCCTTCATCAATCTACACTCAATATCCCGTAATGATAAAGTGAAGACAGAATTTTAAAAATTTTTACAAATTTATTAAACAGGAAAAACTGAAATATCACATTGATATTAAGACCCTCTACTCGTTACTGCATTGAAGCACCTTTGGCAGCGATTACAGTCTCGAGTCTTCTCGGGAATGATACAACAAGCTCTGTGCAACTGGATTTGGGGATTTTCTGCCATTTTTCTCTTCAGATCCTCTCAAGCTCAGTAACGTTGGATGGGGACTCGGGGACATTCACAGAGTAGTGCAAAGCCACTCCTGCATTGTCTTGGCTGTGTGCTTAGGGTCATTGTCCTGATGGTTTTCATTAACGATATCTCACTACTTTGCTCTGTTCAGCTTTCCATCAACTCTGACCAATCTCCCTGTCCCTGCTGCTGATAAACACCCCCACAGCATGTTGTTGCCATCACCATGCTTCACCGTTGGGATGGTATTGGGCAGGTGATGAGCATTGCCTGGTTTCCTCCAGACATGACACTTAAAAATGAGGCAAACTGTTCAATCTTGGTTTCATCAGACCAGCACCTTTAGGTGCTTTTTTGAAAACTCCAAGTGGCTTGCATGTGTCTTTCACTGAGGAGAGGCTACCGGCTGGCTTTCTGCCATAAATCCCAGATTGGTGGAGTATAGCAGTGATGGTTGTCCTTCTGGAAGTTGCTCCCAACTCCCCACAGGATCTCTTGAGACCAGCCAAAGTGACCATTGGGTTCTTGGTCACCTCTCTTACCAAGGCCCTTCTACCCTGATTGCTCAGTTTGACTGTGTGCCCAGCTTGAGCAAGGGTCCTGGTTGTTCAAAACGTCTTCTATTGAAGAATCAAGGCCACTTTGCTCTTGGGAACCTTCAATGCAGCTGAAATGTTTTGATCAGAAAACATGTGCAGAAACATCTCAAAGAGGATCAAGAGAAATGGGAGGCACCTGTGGTAAATTTCAATTATCATAGCAAAGGGTCTGAATACTTAGATCAATGTGATATTTCAGTTTTGCCTTTTTGATAAATTACCAAAAATTTCTAAAATGTTGTTTTCTGTTTTTCATTGTGGGGTAATGAGAGGCTCAAAAGTAATCGGACAAACCAAAATAATTATAAATATAAGGATTATTTTTAATACTTTGATGAAAATCCTTTGCAGTCAATGACTGCCTGAAGTCTGGAACCCATGGACATCACCAAATGCTGAGTTTGCCAGGCCTTTACTGCAGCTGCCTTCAGTTGCTGCTTTTCTGTGTGTCTTTCCGCCCTCAGTTTTGTCTTCAGAAAGTGAAAAGCATGCTCAATTGGGTTGAGGGCAGGGGACTGACATGGCCATTGAAGAATATTCCATTTCTTTGCCTTGAGAAGCTCTTGGGTTATTTTCACAGTATGTTTTGGGTCATTATCCATCTGTACTGTGAAGCACTGTCTAATCAATTTTGCAGCATTTGGCTGAATCTGAGCAGATGGTATCGCCCTATACACTTCAGAATTCATCCTGCTACTTCTATCAGCAGTCACATCAATAAACACCATTGACCTGGTTCCATTGGCAGCCATACATGCCCATGCCATAACACTGCCTCCACCATGTTTGACAGATGATGTGGTATGCAATTCCTAAATGGTTAATGTGATATTTTTGTTTGAATTACAGCTGAAAGTCTTCACTTCAGTCACATCTTGATGGCTTTGTTTCAGATCCATTGTGGTGGTGTAAAACTACGAAATAATGGAGAAAAAAAAAGAGTCAATGTCACAGATTGATATGTTTTGTTTTTTTTGGTTTTTTTGGGGGGGGGGGTTTGTACACCATTTAATCGGATAAGTCAGTAGCTTCAGGTTACTGGCTGTATATTTGCACCATATGTGCTGAAGAACTTCTGGCCTTCATTTCTACTGTGGGCACATGATAGGTTTATTTCCGTAGTAGTAGATATTTTTAATGATGATGATATTGTAAATAAAACTGTTAAGGAATTTACTTCTTTTAACTCTTTGTTTATTTATTAAGAAACAGGAATGCACATATTGAGAATATGATAGTTTGTGTAACACCAGTGTATCACTATTTTCTGTTTTCCCACATTTACAGTTAGACAGATGGTTGGCAATTTTAAATCCATTACTCCTAATGGAATTCCATTTCCTCTGTGTCTTCCATCAGATCAAATATGCGGGTTCAGATACTGACTTCAGCACATCTCCAGCGTTTTGTAAACAGATTAGCAGGGTGGAGTCTGAGGAGCAGAAGGTGATAGGTACCCAGACCCCACTGCAGGAGCTGCTGGAAGGCCTGATTGCAGACAAAGAACTCCCTGCCAAGGACAAAAGAAAAAGGCTAAAACAGGTATGCCTATGCTTTTTGAAAAAGATACATCTTAAAGTAGAAAAACTCCATTAAATGTAGATCCAACCTCCTGTGCATCCTCACAAGATTAAAGTCACACAATCCATTTTAACCAAAGAGTGAGAGCTATTCTTTTTTTTTTTTTTTTTCTCAAATCTCCAATTTTTTTTTTTTTTAATTTGAAGGGTTTTTAGAGGCCTGAAGAGGTGAAAGTAAGCAGTATAAAAAGCACAAATTCAAGAAAAGATTAACACATGTTGTGTAACAAAAATAGTAAAAGTCTAAATACAGTATTTGCTGGATAACCAAAATACTGTACAGTAAAGATTTCATAAACTTCACTTTTCAGTTCCAGAGGTCGTACCCAGAAGTCTACCACAATCGATTTCCCACTGAAGAGAGCAAAGCTGCTTTCATACCTGAGAAAACCCCTCGACTCAAACCTCATCTCATGTTCTTCAACATCAAGAAACCCTTCCAACCTTTTCAGAGGAGCTGGAGTTTTAGGGCATGATCTGTTGCCACTGGCATATCACCCTCACGGTTTTGAGACAAGGAGGAATGTGGCTGTAATGATGCTCTGGCCACAGTTTTGGTACTGTTGGTTAACCACTACAGTTTGTATTTAAAAATAATGAATTTGACTTTGTAGCACTGTTGAATTAAAGGCATTTAAAGGGTCAGTTCGCTCAAATTACATAATAAGAGATATCCCACTTACTCCTAGTGGTTTCTAGCCATGCCGATAGTTTGGTTGTGGTTGTGGAACATTTGCAACTATTTTTAACTTCTAACTAATACTACATACAGTGAATGTGGATGGGTGAACTGACCGTTTAAGAAATACATTTCTACTTATTGTTGCTAGAAAACTTGAAAAAATATAGGAAACATCTACTAACAGTAAAAGAACCACTGATGTTTCTCAAAATAATCTCTAATAGCTGTCCTAAAATTGTGTATTGCTCCATTTTTCTACTTCTAAAATAATGGATGGTAGAAAGGTGTAATTTAGTGTGGCCCTGAGAGCTTGACACACTGCAGACTAGGAAAACACAAAAACAGACAAAACACAAGCAAAATATCAAAACATCTCCACCAATTTGACAACTCATGCACAGCATTTAGAAAAAATTCTGAAAAGTGAGAAAATGCAACCAAATACAGGGCCACCATACTAAAAACAGAATATAAAGTAGCTGATTTGAATGAACTGCATTTCAAAAATTTTAATGGTTTATTAGATTTTAACATTATAGGTTGTGAAATATTAATGATCAAAGTGCATTAATATTGATATACACTTTTATATTGTTGTACTTTATACTGTACTGCAGGCACAGTGTTGGTTCTAATTGGCCTTCAAACATGTAATTTCATGAGCTCTTGTAAAGCAAAGATTCATTTCATGATTACTTTTCAATGTGGAGTGGTCCTAATGGTGCTGTAAACATAAATATATGTTTGTGTTTGTCAGTTAAACAGTTACTTAATGTCAGTGAACATATCAAGGGTTTGCCCAGGAAGGGAGTGTATGTGAAATGTTACATAAATGAGAAGCTGTAGTTGTACTTCAGATGATAAATCCATTTGTAATTACAACACAAATCATATCAAATGAGGGAAAGTCCAAAAAAACATGGGTGAAAATTGCTGTAAAAAATGTAAAACTACATTAAATAGTTTTTTATAACGCCGATATCCTGAAACCTGCTCTCAGAAAAAGGAAGAAAGGAGCAATAGAAGTATATGATGTGCTGCAAACTGTCACAGCCCTCTCTCTCCAAACCCTCCCTACACCGTACTTGATTACTGTATGTGCACTCTTAATTCATTCCATGTTTTTACTTGTTGGTTTTATTCTGTATATAAGAACTATTTTCTTGATTGGTACATATTTCAATGTCTCAGATCCTCTTTTTTTCAGTGTTTTCAATGTATTTATCATCATTTTCTGTTCCCTGCTCTTTGTCATGTCAATCAGGTTGTTTTCACTTAATTTGTGACATCAAATTGTTTTATTTTTATAATGATTAAGTGCTGATATTTCTGTTTGGATTTTCATAAATGCTCTTGAACAAATGCAATAATGCTGGAATAACTGTTACACTTGAAATGCTGCTCTGTACTAGAAAAAATTCAACTGGATAAAAGTGAATTCATGTTGATGCTGATTTTCCTATAAAAACTGTAATTGGCAAAAATGTAACTCTTTTGTCCTCTTTTTCAGGGTTATTAGTTGTTATCGATGAGGGATGATACAGCAGCAAAAATGAATGCAACATTTAACTTTGAAAAGTATGATTTTATCAACATAACATTTTAAATTAATTAAATCAATCAACTATTATGGCATTACGGCAGTGGTAGTTTTAGGAGCTTTACCTCAATGGAATGGGAGTCTGAATGGTTCTGTGGAATACACATCATAGTTATTCAATACAATAAAATAAAATACAAAAGGGGACACCAGCATAGAGCAGGCCCTTGAATACTGCTTTAGACAATTATCAGACAAGATATAATATGCCACACTTTATAAAGCAATGTACATTTTTCTCAGACAAGTGCTAGAGAATGAAAAAGTGAGATACAGTTTCAATTTTATATCTTATATCTTCTCTCTCCTTGCTTCATGCACACAAAAAGCTTTCAACTGGTGGTAAATACACTGCATAAGAGAGATTATATGAAGCCCCAGGGAGGTGGAGGGACAGTCAAATGTTTAGCTGCAGTTGGGAGTAGAAATGCTTTAGTGTGACACAGCAAAAGAGTTTTCAAGTCAGCAGCTGACACCTGCATGATTTCACAAGAAAACATCCCACATGGTAGACACTTTGGCTTGTACACAGGGGTGGAAAGAAAACGTCTAACTCACCATCCCACATACGTCCTCACCACCAGTATGATGATTCATACTGTTGACGCCACTGTATATAAACTTTTTGTGCATTGGTAGCATCTTTCAAGTTATTCTGATGATAAGTTTGTTAGAACAATGAAACATTGCATTCGCCACAGTACCCTCAGGCATATATTGTTTGCCACAGTGTCTTTCTGATGCTACCACTTAGGGGTGTCAATGTCGGAAATTTTGAGATCCTGCATGCATACCTTAGGTACAGCGGTGCATTGAGCTAAATGCTAATAAAAGCTTGCTAAAATGCTGATTTTTAGCTCATATATTGTTTATCACGTTTGACGTCTTATATTTAGCTTATAAGCAGGCTAATTAGCACCAAATAAAAGTACAGCAGAGGCTGATGGGAATTCCAATAGTTAGGTCATAAGCCAAAGTATTGCACAAAAAAATTCAACTTGATGATGTCACGAGACGGAAAGCTTAGGGATCACCAAAGTTCTTACAGTTGATCCTGAGGTGGACATGAATGTCTGTACCACGTTTCATGACAATCCATCTAACAGTCACCGGAATTTTCACTAAAAACAAAAACGTCAACCACATGGGGGCAGTAGAGGAAAAGTCGGGGGATCACCAAAGTCAGAGCGATTCATCTTCTGGGACCACGAATGTGCAAAATTTCATGGCAATCCATCCAATAGTTGTTAACATAGTTCAGTCAGGGCCAAAGTGGTGGTCCGATCACCAACACTGCCATCCCTAGAGCCACACTGTAGCTAAAAATACACAAAGCCTGCAATACATAATCAAATTTGCCTAGAGCTCAGTAACCAAAGGTGTATTAACACTAAATGCAGGGCAGATTTTCACGCTGTACAATTTGCCTGAACTCTGACAGTTGAGTGTTTTTGCTGTCTCTTTGTTTGCCTCTGCATAAGTTCATGAATTGAAATCATAAAGCCTCAGGCTAAGCACTAATTTTTTTGTTTCATTTGAAACATTTTCAACTCCCATGGATGCAATTTCACCTTAATTTGCAGCCATTCCTGTCCACTTATGTGTTTTTGAACAGCCTCATTCTTTTGAGCATCTGTGTGTCTGAACGGAATCAAAGGTTGAGGACCACTCGGTGACCCTAAGGCCAAATGCACACATGCCTCAGACAACATGGAAGAAGATCTTTTAAAGATTGCTCCGCTCCGTTTGGTGTCATTATAGCACCACGCATTTTAAAGAAGCTACTGAACTACTATACCTATAATTAAGCTATCACTTAACGATTGCCGATCTCAGTTAAAGAGGCGTCAGTTAGTAGCGGACTAATGGATCTCTGGAAGTCATCATCTGTAATTAATGATGTGGAAATATGAAAAACCTGTGAAATTATGACATAACTATAATAACCCAGATGTGGAGAGGTCTGTGGTCATTTGCTTCAGGTATTATCAGTGCATTCATATTCCAGCCGATGTGCCTGCAGATAGTACTGTAAGGGTTCCATTCAGGGTGATTGGGAACAGCTGATGTCTCAACAGCGGAGTGAAGGAGAGGGAATTAACCCTATCATCAATGACCTCTTCAGGCTTTGTAGTCACAGTGTGCAAAACTTGACCTGAATACAAAGCAGCCAATTCGCTGTCATGCATCAAGAATTATGTTACCAGCATGCCCCACTGCCCTGAATCCCGTTGATGGTCACTCAACATAACTGATCTTCAAGTGTTGCTGAGAGGACCTCTTTTTGCTAATTGACTAAACCATATTTGAGAGACAACCCTGAGTGCTGAGAAAATGTCATTTTCCAGGCCGCTCAGTCACAAAAATCTAATTTTCCTAATTACTGTTATCAACACTGACTGACTAATTCTGCATTTTTTGCTAGTGTTTCCCCACCCTGGCTGAAACGCCGGTGCTAAATGCAGTGGTTACTGGGTCTTGTGGTCATAGCTAGGCTGGGGTCCTCACTCTCAGAACATTTGCATGTTCTGTCCACGTCCGTGCAGTTTTTGTGTGTGCTCCATTTTCACTCACTGACGCAGGCTGGATTGCAAATAGAGCGTTTACAATTCATTCTATGAGGAAATTAAACTAAATGTTTACTTTTCACATTCTTTCACTTCATTTTTCTGAGGTCGCATGTGCACATTTAACATTTCTTGGTATTATGTGTTAGCGACTCAGCCCATTCTCTCCAGTTAGGAAAGCCTGTGCTGTTTAACTAATGCCTTTCTGGGAATAGACATGTAGCTGTGGTAATTGGTTTGTCACTCTGTAAGGGTTCTTGCAGTGCCCACGTGGCACACCATCACAGCGACCTGAAAGCAGTGCAACACAGGGAGAGACAATATCCACTATCAAGTGCAGAAAAGTATGTAAAAAAAAAAAATATATTGGTTGCCAGTTTTCCTAGCACTGCCGACATGAATTTGTTGGATTAACTTTACTGCTGCTCCTAGATTGTAGTTTGTTTCTGCCAGCAGCAGATGCATGGTGTTTTAAGTTTAAATCCCCTATTATTCTAAATGTAGCAAAAATCTCCTAACCGATTCTCATTTTTTACATGTTGATTAACCGTGTCTCCACTAATCATGCTTCGGTCACGAACACAAGAGCTCAAATATTCACAGTGTGACGTTCACCTGCTCGGCAGAGAGAGAGTAGAACTGGCTTTCAGACGGCTGAATGCATCATATGTTACTGTCAATCGTGAGAAGAGAATTGTGCGAACACAAAGGCGAAGAAAAGTAAGTTATTCAGTTCACACAGTTTTATGGAAAATTAGGAAGAGAATAGACTTTTTTTAAACAGTGTTTGTGGTAAAACAGCTTGCCTCGAAATGCGTCAATTTCAGGAAATGAATGCTTACATGCAAATTAAATAATAATTTTAGGGTTAAGGTTGAATGCAGCAACACACACACACACACACACACACTTGGTAACGGGTGACCTGTTCTCTCTATTTTGATATTGTATCTCCAGTCTGCACCGCTGCGCAGTGAGGCTGAACTTGAACGCGTTCTCGCTCCATCAACGTGAGCCAGATAACAGCCAATTCAGAATAAATGAGGCAGCGCTGTCTGGACGTGGTTAGAGTGAGCAACACACTTCTTATGAACCGGTGACTGAGTGAGTGATCTTTAAGTCTAGATGTTGATCACTGCTTCGGGGGAGTGTTTTTCTGCTGTTTGCGGCGAGGGCTTTTCGTCTCTTATCCCCTTGTGGTATAAAAAACACTGCCAGTCTCAAGGTGGGATTTAAGGATAAGTAGTAATATGTCTATCCTTCAGAAGAAAGAAATAAAGAAGCATTATGTAATTTATGCCTAAAAACACGATGAGATGATGATGATGTTACCCCCCTATTCTTCCTGATTGTATTTCTTTTGATAGCAAAATCAGTTAATTAGTTTTGAATAAAATGAGAGTTATGACTCGTTAACTCCTTGCAGCTCTACTGTACCGTTAATCCCAAGCTGTAGGGGTAATTTTACTCTCGCACACTTTGTTTTACAAGTGTTCATCAGAGGCAGAGCTGCTCTTATGGCAGGAATGTGATCACGTTGACGTCAGTAAGAGCCATAGTTCTTCTGTCGCTGCAGCCCCCCGACTGATGTAACAGGCAAACCTGAATGGCCAAGAAGAAATCGTGGAAAAATCATTACTCTAAGTGGCACTGATGTCTGTTTCATTCATGCTCATGTATTCACGATTTTGGAAAGCAAGCAGTCAGCTAAACCCACTGCCTAGTTTCATTCTAGTTCAGATTTCCGTGGCTTTTTGCTACTGTTGAGGTGCACCGCTCAGAGGGGGTTATTACATAAATAGCCATAAGAGAATAACGGATAGCAGTCACAGAAAGAGCACACTGTGGTGGGAGTTATCCACCGTCACACACTGTGTGACTCAGGCTTAGGTAGAGAGGAGGCGTCCATTAAGCACGTCATGATCTCTGCAAACTTTGGATACAAAGCACACATCTGCATAAGTAAATCAAAGACAAAATGTGCTTAGACGTGGCCAAGGCACAATTCACAGTGTGTTCGGTGCCTCGGTGTTTACTGTGTGCTGACAAAAAGGAGTTTTCCAGGTGAACGTTTGAGTTGATTGAGCAATAGATCAGAGCTGAATGTAACATAAAAGGATTTAAATGGATAAAATGGATTTATGATTTTTATCAGTGGACACAACTGAGCCTCGGGTGGAGGAAAAGGAAGCAAGTGTGTGTTTTTTTGTTTGAGGGTACTAACAAATGTATCCCACTGAAGTTAAGTCAACCGATGAGATCATTTTTGCTTTCAGTACAGGTCGTCCTCTGTGACATTTTTAAGCAGAGCTTCTACTACTCTTGCTTTTACAATGTACCTGAAGGCAAGCAGAATGACATTATTATTAGCTGCCATGGCACATTTTGTTATTAACCAGACGAAGAGCCTACAGCCATACTAGCAGCTCCGTGAGGCAGAATATTGCCAGAATCACAACTGACAGTTCCTCCGTGTCGAAACCTGGAGCCCACGTTACCCCTCAGCTGTAACTCAGCTGTCGACACTTCGGTAAGAGAAACATACATCTACGTAAGTGCTGTTAAGATATTTCAGTGCGGACCCAAGCAATGACTGACAGATAAACAGTGTTATCCTCAGAACCAGTCTGTTGGCATAGCTAAAAAGAAATACCATTTGAACTGCAGTGTTACTACTGTGACACTAGTGCTTTACAAATGCCGTCATAAGGAGCTAGAAAATTTGACACACTTTGTTTTACTTGACCTCAGAAACAATACAGCAAATAACAATCATTATACTAACACAATAGGTCCTCCCAAAAAAGAAAATATCTCCAGTTCTCAGTTTGATTCCTTGTGGTTTCACTATAATTCTAGTCGAATGTTCAAATGTTAACGGTAAAAGCAGTCATGTCCATTGTTTCCTCTGGACCTGATTTTCATGCCAACAACCAAATGTCCCTTGTGTAATTTCATCTCAGTCATGCACCTGTGGATACAACTGCTGTTTCTAGCTCCAACTGTATCTGATATGCTTCCTTCGAGATTGTTCCCCATGTAAAATCGAATCTGAGTAAAGTTTTTTTTTACTCTTGCCTATTTTAATCATGGCCATTGGCATCTTTGTCAATAGAGCTGCCCTGAAAGAGACCCCCTCTTGCTACATATTTAAAGTACAAGGCATCATGGGAAGACAGACCATTTTCTCAGACCTCTTAGGGACCACTGAGTTGATTTGATGCCAGGAAATGTACTCCTCTAGTGTGTAATCAACACAACCTAACTCTGAGGGGAACCCGACTGGTGGGAACCTACACAGCTATTTCCTTTCTTTTTGGCCACAACCCATTGTGACAGTAAGGGACATAACGGTTATGGTTTTGTATTGGTGAGGCAGAAGAAAAGCTCCTTTTATATGACTGAAGGGCTCAATGAGACATGAGAACAACTTTTATAGAGATTTTCATTTGTGAGGAAAGACCGAGGAAGTTAAAAGAAAATGCAAAGCAAGTATTGTTTATGGAATAAAAAGATTTCTTCAATGAAATGCTACAGAGTTTATTATAATTATATAATATAAGTAGCACTGCATAAAGACACAACTGTTTCTCACTTGTTGCATTTCAAGCACAGAAGATTATACAGACAAGAAAATGATCTTTTTTTTTTTTCTATTCTGGTAAATTATTTGATTTCACTGCTGAATTAATACAGGACACTAGGTTGAAAAGAAACACCAGGACGATATCAGGAAAACGCATAAAGCACTGAAAAGCTGTACAAACAGTATCATCTAAGTGAATGAATAAATAAAAATTGAAAAGAATGTGGATCCCGCACGAAAAACCTATACCAAGAAACAGCACCTTTATTGCATGTCCTCACTCAACAGTATGTCCAGTGTGTTTGTGTTTGCAATCACATACTCTTTTAAATGTCATTAAAAGAGAAATCTTCTAGCTGTTTTAGTGCTTAAAACCTGAAAAAATGTACAGAAAGGTGTCTTTGCAAAATTATTGCAACCCTTTAGAATACAGCCTGCAAATTAAAGTGTAAATATTTTGTTCATACATACCTACATCCTGGTAGGTACAACAGAAAAAAGTAAAGGGAATAAGAGGATAACAAATTAGCATTTAGGAGGGACAAAGAAATAAACGTTTTTTACGTTGTTAGTGCTTTTATAATCAAATGGTCCATATAATTACAGGGAACACTGGATGACTGACAAAGGACACATTCTGATTTTAATAGTAATTTATTACTAAATCCCTCTTAAACACCAAATGTTTACCAGCTTATTTTCTAGCCACTTGTCTCTGTCTTCTTTAATCAAATATTTGTCTCACTATAGGTATGCATCCAGTATTTTATTGATATGCCATTTATACTAAATAATTACACTGTAATTTGTGGGCTGTAGTCTAAAGTGTTAAAAAAAAAACCAATGCATTTTCTGCTGAAAAAGTAATATTTTGTTCATGTGCTCTTTGTATTGGTATTTTGAAGGACACTTCAATTGCCAGAGAAATTCAATTCATTCATATTGCCATATGCGTCCAACACAATCTCACCAACAAATAGCCATGTCCTTCGCAACTTCACGTGTCCCGTTTGAAAACGTGTCCTCAGTCCTGTGTGGGAATGAAGGAGTGTCACCATCTGTACAGTCAGCGCTATAGTTGCCATAGTCATCGAGATCACCTCCTCGGCCCTGTGGGAATAGTTCTTGACTCACATCAGAGATCCTCGCTGACAGGGAGGACAAGAGTCTGCTGATTACACTGATTGGTGTCTCTTCTCTGGATGAAGCTGGTGTTAATTGGTCATAGCTGCTGCTGCAAAAGGCTGCTGCAGACTCGCTCCCCTCCATAGCACATGGCTGCGTAACCTCAGGCTGAAAACCCACGTTGAACTTAATTTGTATACTTTTTCAGGTAAAAAGCGAATAAGAGATGCAACATATTCCTTCAGGTTCACAACTTCAAAGATGTATATATATACTATTCGATACTGTAGGTCCAAGTTAAAGGTCTCATATTTTTTTCGTTTTAATGTACAAGTTTGAATATACTGAGGTAAAGCTGCTGTGTGGAAGCTTGGCACATCACATACATATGGCATACAACATCAGAATTCAATTCCACAGGATATCCTGTTAGATTATTTTTTGTAGTTAGAAAGATGGCTACCAGAAAGGGTGAAAAACAAGTAACTACCTTTACATGTCCAACCGCCTGGTTCAGTCATACAGCACAACACAATCCGAAAACTGTAATATAGCATAACAGCCAAATACAGAGTGAGGCTTTCACAGGCAAATGTGAATATCAGCTTCTGTGCCATAATATTTACAACAAAATATGTTTTAAATGCAGGCAGCGGCAATGGTAGTTTTTTTTTTTTTTCTCCTTTTAATCTACAGTAGCATCATTTCTTTAGCAGTGATGGGTAATTTACTTGAAAAATGAATCAATTACATGTTACGTTACATCACTTTTATTACTTGGCACAGGTTCCTTTAACAACTCCACACCCACGCATTGTATCTTCTGCACTTAACATGTAGAAGTAGAAAACAAAATCTTGTAGTTTAACAAGGTTCCAGCCTACGGTTTGGAAAGTACTGTCTAAGGTCCATCAGCAGCTAGCTTAGTCCCATTGACTGCATGCTGCACTACAAGAGCCAGTTTCAAAAAAATATTGTCTGTCGTCTTGAGCCAGTCTGATGGAAGTTAGACAATTTCACAAAAAATAAAGACTGACTAATTTTAAACCTAAAAAGTTTGCCACCTTACACTCAAGCTAACCTAGAACTACAAGGTAAAGGATAAATAAAAAAAGGAAAACACGGCTCATCATTTGTGGTTATCTAACAATTTTGTGGAACGAACAATGAGAAGAAGAAAATGTTTCAAGAGACCACAGTAACCTGTTGGACATATACCACAGTGAAGACAGCATCTGTTGTTGGAAATTCTGAGCATGCCTTCCGATTGTCAGCTTAAGTACTGAGCCTTTTCATGCGAAGAAGCTACAGCAACCGAGCTATGCTACAAGTCTACACTGCATTGAAATTTCATGCCACTGGAAATTTTTTTGTATTGTTACAGTCTTCACTGAATTTCCCCAGTAAAATGTCCTTTTAACAGTTGAATTTTTCCAGAAGAAAAAAAGACACCAGATTGAACAGAGCAGTTTTACGTGATTGCCATGTTTTTCAGTTTGAAAATCATCTTTATTTATGCAGTTTTTATGCCAAATTAGTACGAATTAAGGTGTTCAACAGCTAGAAAGCTTTTGTGAAGCGGATGAATTTAGACAAAGTTTAACTATGAGTTACTTCTTGCCTTAGTCAAAGTCTTTGAGAAACTGGCTACAGCATTACCGTACACACACCCTCCAACTCTGAAGTGGATAACATTAGCAAGCCAGCTAGGTTAAGTGTAATTTAAAACATGTCAATTAGACAAATTTATGACGTAAATTGTCTAAAACTCACAACATGTAAATTGTTTTGGAGTTACCGGGAAGCGCATTTCTTCTATTTTAGCAGAGAATTTTAACCCTGCGTCAAGCTAGTTAAGCTAACCAAGCTAACGCTTCACAGATCAGTTTTCTCCAATGAAAGCACAGATAGGAAACTGATGAGTGCACCATCCAACTCCTGGTGAGACAGCAAATCAGCCAACAGGGCATTACTGCGATTAATACGTATAATAATAATTACTGAATATGAAATTGTAATCCCTTACTTGTTCCTGAAAGTAATCACAATTCTGTAAAATGTTACTAAGTAATGCCCAACACTGTTCTTCAGTCAGAAAAGACACATTCAAACAGCAGTTCTACTGCAGCAGGTGATTATGTTTTCACTTAGTATAATGCAATTCTTACTTTCTGTGAAAAAAGTTAGATTTTTACTACTTTTGAAGTCTTAAGGTGCCTTATATTTCTAAGATATTGGCATGTTTGTAATCAAAATGCATTTCACTTCCGAGGGGGTATCATTGTCCTGAGTATTAGATTCTACAGGTTTTAATGATATGAAGAGATAAGGGAAACAGGGACTTATCAAAGAGCAAGTAATCATGTCCTGCATCCACAGTGGCTTTATCTCTTCTAGTTCAGTTATAATGAACAGCGCATATGTGGAATAGTACAGTAGAAGCAATATCCAAGCAACTACACTTGCTTACATCAAAAAAATCTACACACTCACTCATGCCTGATGGCCCTGTCACTATGACTTTACACTGACTTTCAGCGCGACAGTTGCCTTAATTCATTTTCGTGTCACCATTCGCACCTTGTCAGTCAAACGTTGGTGCAGTTAGTCGAGGGCGGCGTCTCCGCTTTGCTGCGGATCTCCTTAATGTCGTTTAGCGGGGAGTCACTGGTACCGATCTGGCATTTGAACACCTGCTTGTAAGCCTTTCTAAAATTCTCCGACAGGAAGGCGTAGATGACCGGGTTGACAGATGAGTTGCTGTACGCAAGGCAGTGGGCGGCCACCCGTAACACAAAGGAGGCCTGGTTCAGCGGGAAGGTCCCAAACTCCACCCAGAGGTGAACGACGTGATGAGGGAGCCAAGAGAGGCAGAACACCACTACCACCACCAGCACCGTCTGAGCTGTCTGGGATCCACAAATGAGTAACAGAGAACAGGGAGGAAAAGGTGTGATTTAGTCAGGGCCTTCAAAGACAACAGTGACAACATTTACATGCTGTACTCACGTTTAAGTGTTGGTCAGGAGAAAAGAATAAATTGAGGTTTTGAGAGGTTAGTGCCTTAGAGAGCTTTTCTTTGTTAATATTCTGCTGCTTTTCTGCTGCTATTATTCTTTATCCTTTTTCCTTCTTCTTTCTTATCCTGTTACATCTTTATCAAGGTAATGATTTCGTTTTTATCAGCTGCAACAGTGTGGCTGGTATTGTCTTCACCTTGTGAGTCTTTCTGTGTGTGTGTGTGTGTGTGTGTGTGTGTGTGTGTGTGTGTGTGTGTGTGTGTGTGTGTGTGTGTGTGTGTGTGTGTGTGTGTGTGCCATCATGGCAAAATGTGGTTCTGGAGACACCTAGTGTAGTAGGAACTACCATAGAGGTGGTTTTAAGTAATTTGGCAGGTGTTTATATGTCTGGCTGTCTGTGGACAGATTTTGTCACCACGATAGCGTCACAACTGTGCAAAATGCAGTCACGAAACTTTATAGGTGTGTTGACATCAAAATGAAGGCTGAGTTTGAAGATGGGTGTGATCCAATCGCAAGATGGTCTCTAATTATGTTACTATTACTTACTAATTCTTTGAATACCCTTTTTATGTTTTCATACAGATTGAACTTCCTGGGCAAAGTGAGAAGGTAAGGTTTAAATTCACCCGGTAGCAAATAAGCACAATTGTATATCTGAAATACTGAAATTAACTTTGGTTCAGTATATCAACTAAACTGAGTTAAGGGTATTTATAGTTGTTATTATGATGCATAGTGTATGCAGATGTGCTAGCATGGTGCTAACAATCTCCCAGAATTGCATGAATGATTCAAGAGTGAATTTATTTTGTAATTACTTCAGGGCTAAGTTACAAGAGGTCAGTCCAAAAAAATAAATTCCTTAAAGCTGCTTACTGTTATTATTATATTTCTTTAAAGCAAAAAATGGCATATAGTCTTTACAGCAAACATGTTAGCAAAAAGTGGCTTATTTAAAAATCCTGCAGACACAGAGCAACATTAGCATTCATCTGGAGTCGTGTTTCTGGCAATCTGGCAAATGTAAATCAAACATACACTCTTTTTTTAGCTCAGTTTTGGACTCCACAAACTCCTCCTCTTTAGCTGCTAAACGCTTCACAATATTCATCAGCTAGCTTCTAAATTTGTCTCTCTGCTGTTTGGTGTTGGGTAGGTATACAGAGGTTTTTCACTGAAAACAGCTGCCTCCTGCAAGCGGAAACATAGCTGGCAGAAAAAAAAAAAAACAAAGAGCTAAACGATGCAGGGATGCTCCTTAGATCTGAAGGAAACTGCAGACGTGGTAATAATTCTCTGTGGGTTTGTTACTATGAGCGACCCCTTTTACATTACAAACTGTTATTAGATCTATTTTTAATATAAAAATATTGATCAGTGAGCTTTAAAATGATGACAGGAATATTAACTGTACTGCAGTTCCTGCTTAAACCATCAGATACAGACGACCAATTTGCATGCAAATTCATACTCATTTAGGGGCTCATCAAATCCTTATTGTATTACGTTAAATTGACCAGCTCCACATAAATCATATTATCGAACTGACATTTCACTCAGCAGATCCAGGTGCAAACCTGTAAATACTTAGAGGACCCTCATATCAGAATTGGCCATGATTCAAATGCTCATGCTTATTATTTATTTGATCGTGCAGTACATAGATGATGTGGTATGCTAGAGGGTGGAAAGAAAATGGAAAATCTGTATCCATTCATCTCCTTTGAATCGTGTATATGTCTACATAGCTTCATATCAGGCTTAAAAAGACTCTGTAGCTCTATACCGTACCTTCGCATTCGTGAGGTTTGTTGGGCCTTGAAGATTCATATGTTTAACAATGACAAGAATGGAAAAAGAAACAACCACCATCTAGTCTGAGCAAGAAGAACAATGGCACAAGAACAGACCTCGCTGCACTTCTCAAAACTGAGATCACTCTGTTCTGAGGCTATAAACACAAACAACAGGTGACATGTTATGACTTGCAGTTGCCACCTGCTTTCTTCTGAGAAAAGTCAGAAAGCCCTTGACAAGCACACACAGATGTGTACTTACTTAATGACTTCAAAAGTAATTGATTTAACGAGCAACTGATGGCACATATGCCACTCTACAGGTATATCCATAAAGAACAGTCTGAGTCATAAGGTGAGTCACACCTGGCAATGTAGTGGTAATTACCTCCAGTTGATCATATAGCTTAACAGAAAAGTATTTATTCACACATTCACCCTATAAAGACCGGAAAAAACATGATATACTCCAGATATATTATAAGAAAATGTGATAACTTAATGTGACATTTATGGCAAACCAATTTTATGCAGTGTCTAAGAGGGAAGTGGTGAATGTTATTACTTTGGGCAAGACTATCAGTAAAGCCAAAGGCTACAGCTGGAAAGTGTCATCATAAAAAATTTAATTACATGCTGCCTGATCTGCTGGGCCCCTCCACTGCATTTTTTGATAGTGTGTGGATTTATTCCAAAACTAATTAGCTCCCATCACTGAAGATAAAAATATAGGGAAGCCTAAAATTAATTTGAAATGCTGCTTCTTTTTCTGTATTTTTGCTTAAGGAAAGTTATAAATGATAAATTAAACATGCCAAAACATGTCAAGTCTAGCTGTTTGAGACTGTAAAAATCAGAAATCACATAGTTGATGTTAAGTATAAATTGACGTGTCAAGTGCCCCGCTAGCTCAGCTGGTAGAGCACACACAGCTAACAAGGCTGCATGTCATCCCCTTTTCTCTCACCTGCCTTTCCTGTCACTCTTTACCGTCTATATCAAATATAGCAGAAATGCCGAAACACAAAAAAAAAAAAGAAAGAAAAAGCTAGGGCAGGGAAAGCTACAGGAAGATAAAACAGACAGTATGATAAACACAAGACAGCACGAAAAAGAGACATGAATACCTGCATTCATATCCAGAAATTATGAACTTACATAGTGACATTTGACTCATGCAGGCTTTGTACCAAAAAGAACAAAAACACGTCAGAAAAGTGTAAAGTCTCACAAAGATAGAAACTCTCAAGTGTTTTCTGCTTTAGCTGGTGAATGTGGGAAGAGTTGTTGCTTGAAAATGCAGGGTTATGTTCATATCCCTTTATTCCTGAATTATTAAAATCTGATCTAATCATACTTTTATTAAACAACTGATCAAATGGCAATGTGTAATATCTGAGTTTCACTTCTGCAAAGCTTTTTAGCTTGTTTTAGCTAATTGTTTTGGTTTTCTGCCCTGCAACTGTTCAGTCTCATGGCTCTCATCAGTGGCATTTTTAGCAGCAGCAGGCAGCTGTTTTCAGTGAAAACGCTCGAATAAACCAATTCTGAATTAATATTTATGTTGCTCCATGTCTGCTGGATATATAAATAGGCAACTGTTAGCTAACGTGTTCACATTAACAGTAATTACTTGTCAGTGTTGTCTTTACAACTTGTTGCATTGCGCCCAAGTAGCCAAAAAGAAACTTAACAAAACAAAAAAAATTACTGGAGATTTCAATGGTATGGACACAAAAGAAAGTCAAAAGCCAGATGAAGTCAAAGAATGGCAAAAGGACAAGCAGGTTACTAGGGCTGTAATTTGATTTTTTTAAACCCAAATAGTGAACTTTTCAACTCAGACCAAAATAAATTAACTGTAGGTACAGTTGATGGTAATAGAGTATTAACATGTTAGTGCAAATGTTTGTGGAATCTGATGAAATGCTTCATGATCATCATTTGAATCTAAGATCTTCCCACAGTTGAGTGCAGTATTGATCTTTTTTACGATAAATGTGTAACTGCACCTCATCGATCATATCAGAGATAAACATCACCGCCTGGACCATATCCAATTTGAAATGAAAAGTCAATATTAGCCCCTGATATCAGCCCAACCCGAATACACAAGTTTGGACACACACACACACACACACACACACACACACACACACACACACACACACACACACACACACACACACACACACACACACACACATACGTTCACACAGTAGCCAGGGACAGGTTCCCACAGTTTTAGTTTAACAGTATGTTAATAACAGTGCTGTGTTTGGATAGCCTCCATAACACATTCATATCTTCACCTCAACCCCCGAGAGCCATCAGTTAGGCTAATATAAACACCAGCATCACCACAGGAAGAAAAAACTAACAAAATCCATGCCTTTCAGTCCCTTCTCTCCAGCCACACTGTCTCTACTTGTAACCCTCACTTGACAGAATCTGTTAATTGTTCACTGAAATGTTTTCATTTTTGATATTGAGATATTAACCTTACAATGATCCATCTTATTCTTATGTAACATTTTTACAGTGTCACAATTGGTTAACATGAATATATTACTGTACTGAAGTAATCAAAGTCAAAGCTGGATATTAGGGAATAAGACAGACCTTTCCCCCTAATGGAAAAAAAACCCACCATAAAAAAAATGAACCGTTATTGTGATGTGATGCACTCTGTAATTCTGGGCACCTTGTGTTGCTTTCCTGCATTTTTGTTTTTTTCCATAAATAAATGGAAAATAATGTTTCCAGTTCAGTTGCAAACTTGAATTTGTTTGCAGGAAAATGTTCAGCCATGTACAACATCAGTGTAAATCATCAGGTTTTGGCATCACTTTGCCAGAATCAATAATCGTATCGTACAGGGAGAAATCTATCAAGGTGCCAGTTTTTCTTGAGTTTATGTGAGGTTGCTATTGAGACTGCTTCTGATAGCGGCCCAATAGACCACAATACATTGCAGCCACAAAATAGGTTGGGTTTAGCGGAGGGTTCAGACAGACCTAACGTCTGGGCACTATAGTTCTGTTTTAGGGTCCCCAGATGTGCATCACTTCCTTTTCTGCCACAAAAGTACAAAAGCACATAGGTACTATACAAAAATAAGGAATAAAATCCAATCTGTGAGACCTACTGAGACCTTTGTAGAAAAGGTTAGTCTATTAATATTAGCAAGATGTGAAAAAAAGGGCAGGATCCAGCTTAATGTTAACTACTAACTTAATGCTCCAATGTGCCATTACTTACTACTGATGGCAGTGGTATTGTCTTCGTCACTAAAGTCAGGGTACCACTACCTTCTGAACCTTCTGAGTATGAAGGGGTTAAGAAGTACTGGAATTTGACAAACAATGTTTTAATTTATTTTATGTATACGTTTTGGAGGCCAAATGAGACACGTTATTCACTAGAAATCAAACAGTGACGCTAGTCGGGTGTCCATACAAATGTACCACAAATTTGACCCATACCTCCAGAGAATCAGCAAAAGAAAATTTCAATTATTTTGTGCGTTTCCATCCTCTACTATCATGTGAATATTGGGAGTTGAGTGCACTTACATCGGCAGTTGGTGGCACAAATTTTCTAGGTGGGTGCCATTAAAACATTGCAGAAGAAGAGGGTGCAATAAGTGCACAGATTTAACCTTGAAAGATGGAAAATCATGTGGAAAATGGGACTGAAATATGGCATTTATGTTTGTTACATGTATTATTTTAAGGAAGGTAATGATTTATTTGCTAAGTAAATAAATCATGACATTCCTCAAATTGAAAATGCACATTACCAAGCGGGTTGTCTTTACTGGGGTAATTTAGCACAGTATTACTTTATCATCTTCAAACTAAAAGGAGCAATATTTAACATAACAAAATTATACTAACACCCTCCATCTCCATCTTAAAGTCCTTAAAGAACTCTCTAAACGTTTTCGAATTTGGTTAAGAAAAAGTTCTTGGGAAAAAAGAAATATGATGCGCCTCTTTTCTTGGGACATAAATGGCTATTGGCTTGTAGACCTGGGTCCTCTGACGTGAGGTCTGTAGTTGGACCATCTTATGGGTTTGAGTTGCACTTACAGAACTTAATGCTCTTTAAAGTGCTGTTATACTGAAAATACTGCTAAATAAATTACAACTTTTCACAACTCCTTTGAAATGTTCCACTAATGTTAATTGTAAATTTCTCTGGAAGCCGCTGGGAAATTACTGGGTGATGTTTGTGACACCGTTAATTCATTCAATTAGGATAGTAACACTTACTTTACGATAGGAACACTCAAGTGATAGTAACACTACATTGTCAATAAGCAGTTTGGTCCCTGAAGCATTAGTTGTCCCCATTTCACATTACAGATGCTGTTCAACAATTTCAAGATGACTTGGCCAAATATTCATTTTTCTAATTATCCCTAACCATCTGTGCTCCGTCTGGATGCCTGGCTGATGTCATTGAGCAACATCTCCTAAACCTACAGTACTAATTATTGGCTTTTTAACCTCTGGTTCAACACTGAGAATTCATTATAAACATAATTGTTTGCCAAGTAAAATGAATCCCATAACTGGTATTCCAAAGAACATCAACCAGGAGCCATAGTAAATAAGGTTTTGATTTTTTTAAACCAAAAATCAACAGTATTTCAGATTTGCTTTATCTGAAGATGACATAAAACCAGAGGGGTTAAGAGATTTATTTAAAACAGGTTTGTCACATCTTTGCACAAAGACCTTCCAGAAAGATTAAGGAAGCTATACTACTTTTTTTTTGCCGATTTGGCTTTTGAGAGTGTCAACAGTCAAATGAGGTGTCTCATTTGACTGTTGGAGGTCTGATTCCTACTGTGGGCGCTGCGGGTGATAAGACGTTTGTCTAGATGTATTTCACAACAGCAGTGGGAGTAACCTTGCTCTTCCCATCTGTCACTGACATTATATTCCACAGACCCAGTAGTGAGCTGCTGAGACCCAAGTGAACCACACACACATTGATTAAAATTTTCTCAGCTTTACAACAAGGATGTTGTGTGACCCACTGCAAATTATTTGTTTGTCTCATTTGCTTGTAAACATGACACCAACCTCACAATTAATTGATAACAATACTGTGAATTAGAATAATCACAATTTTCTCTTGAGGTAACCTAGTTTAGGCTTAAATGAACAGTTTGACATTTTGGAAGATATGCTTATTCCCTTTCTTACAGAAAGATAGATGATTAAGTCAATACTACAGCGGAGACACCTGGGAATCATTGCACCTGGATGAGAAAAAGTCCTGCATATGCGCTGCATTTATATTATATCATCTAGACCATAATTACTAGCAAATGAGTTGAGAAAAATATTCATGTCATTCTCCTTGCTATTGGGAATTTCTGACAGCTACAATATCTCCCACTTGGTGAGAAGAACTTCAGATGTGTCAAATGAGCCTGCGGCAAAATGAGCTGGCAGTTATGTCAAAATAAAAACCCAATGGTAACACTAATACATTTGGTTCAGCTAATTTAAAAGGAGTTCCCCTCCAGACACGTTTTAAAGTATGTAACAATACTCCGCTTTGATTAATATTTTCTTTAACATGGTTTACCCACATAAAAAAAAAAAAACTCTGAAATGGGGCTGCAAGCACATCTACGCTTACTTCCTCATTGAGAAGAGCTGGATCTATGAATATTCAAATATGCAAATATCCACCACCACAGCTTGCGCGTGGTTGACCGGTGACAGAGCAGTGCGCATCAAGATGGATAGCATTAGAGGAAACATTGGAGAGAATCGGCCACACATGTTTGAGCCTCAGTCAGATCCTGGCTCTGATGAGGCATCTGTTGTGCACTAAAATTGACGCCGAGAGGACATATCAGAATGGTAAGTGTAGCTAGCATCGTTTATCTGTTTATGTTGTTTATTAGATTGTTAGCTTGTAACTGGCAGCGGAAGACTCAATGGAAATGGTTGCGCTAATGAGAACTCTCACTGTCTGTACTGAAAAGTCCACTCTGCGCAGGTTTCTTTTGCCGCAGCCTGCAAGTTGAAGGGATTGGTTCAGTAGGTATTTGACGTATGAAACCCAGGCTGTCGAAATCCGTATTTTTGAGACTGTCATTGGTACACTGCACTTCCAAGGTGGAAATATGGCACTGACGCCTTATTTCACCCATGATATGTCTTGTATCATATTAAAAAAAACACCATATGGACATGTTAACAAGGTTAAAAACTCAATTTGCTTTGGAGGGGGGTCCTAAACACAGTTTGTTTGTATCAGGTTTCACTTTTTATCAATTTGCTCCAAATACATCAACACAGCAGAAGTATCATATTGGTCTGAATATTAGATGACTTTATTTTTCTTGGAATTATGTTTCAAAAAGTGGGGGTTGTCTTGTTCACAACATCACATATACTTTTTGAATGGAGAGAGTACCAGTGTAACATGGTCTTCTAAAGAGAGTGTTGAATTATGGGTTGTTTGTAGCCTTAATATCCGTAGACTATAGTGTTTTCAAGTCTGTTCATAGGTGTCCTTCAGATTTAGTCAAGTGTTTTGTTTGTTCATAGCATCTTTTGACGTCTTTACTGAAGAAATGAACCATGGAGAAAATCTGTCAAACAGCCAGGAATTGCCACTGTGACAGTTGATGAGCTCAAAAATGCTAACTGTCAAAGAAATGATTTTGACTGCTTCCAAGAGACAAGAAAAAAGGCTTAATGGTGTCTTAGAGCAACTTTCCCAACAGAATGAGTGTCAATGTGTTTCCTAGCCTCAAAAAGTCAATTCCTCAAAAACAGATACTAGAAAAGGGGATTGGGTTGTCTTATAATCAGAATCATCTTACATTCGGAGCAATAGTGTAGCTTATTTAGTCAAATTAAATGGCGTGACTACATGGATTGTACCATCTTGGAATAATGAACAGCCCTGAGTCAGAATAATGATAGGTTTTCCTGTTCTTCCCATTCTGATAATGTGTGACTGTAGCAATAACCCAGTGTAAAACTTGTTTCAGTTTTCGTACGAAATAACGTACAATATGACTGTGCTGTAGAGGTGCAGGTAGGTGGCAGGTGAATTTTGCTGCCTTTGGACAGAGCTATGCCAGCTGTTTCCCCCTGCTTCCAGTCTTTATGCCAAGTTAAGCTAACATGAGATAATAATAAGAGCAGTATTGATCTTCTCGTCCAGCTTTCGGCAAGAAAGCGTAATTCTCAAAGCACTGAACTACAATTATTCACATAGTTTCACATTAGTAATTGTGGCCAAATTCATGAGACTGATGACCGCTGCGTGACATTAGCACCATGAGGTACAGCTGGCCAGCAAGAGGGTTATGGTGTGCTGAGTTTACAGGTTATGTTTTTACAGCATCTCAGTTAGAGCAAGGAGAAAGCAGCCATGAAGTTTAGTCATCACGGGACCTGTGACATGACAGGTGTCATGCCAAAATTTTATTTCCTCTTAAAAATGTGTTTTGCCTGGCAGTACTTCCACCTTGATTTCACACCATGGAAAGAAATGAAAACAGCTCTGGGGGATAGCTTTCATACTGCTAATAATTTTTTTTACTTTTTTAAAGCACTCTATTAATCTATAAAGTTGCTAAGTCATTTTGACTAACTTTTTTCTGTTTAATATTCTGTGCTATTAAATAATCCAAATAAAAGCAAGACAGTAGCTGATCCATTTGCTTCGTAATGCACATGTATTATTCATTTTCCATTGATTCTACAAGTCACTTTAAACTGCACATTAATCTTTTTGCTGCTTTTTATTATCAAACACTTTCCTTGACACACACTGAACAAAACAGAGACACGGTGCCAAGGAAAAATCAATACTTGTGTATTCAGAAAAAAAAAAGTAAATGTAAAATTATCCATTTTTGCACTAGGCCGTATGTTTCTCACTGCTGAAATAGTTGATACCTTACACAGATTTAACATGTGTGTGCAAACTTTCTTTTCTGTTCTGACATCAGTTATAGTTAAACAGTAGCTACACTACCAAGGTAATTTATGTATTACAATTTGGGTTTAATGCACTGTTTGACAACCAATTCTCACAAAGCTGTCAAAGTGTAACATTCCCTCTGTGCATTCTCCATCGGTACTCTGGACAGTGAGCACCGTAACTGATAAGAACATCTGAGATTCCTGTTGTTACCACTCAAACAACAATATCTGAGATTCCACTGATGTTTTAAGCCCACCGCAATAAAGCGTGTAACAGGTGTACATCAAAGCACGTTCACATCCTCATCAACCCTTCCACTCCCGGCTGACCAGGAGTCTTTACTCCTGGCTTCATAGCACAAGGCAGTATCAGATCGTGCGGCTTAACTGACCAGCTGTGAAGAACAATGGAGAGACAGACAGACAGATCCCCTATCAAGTGGGCGATAGCAGATAACTGGTTTTCTGGGAAGATAAATGACCTCCACCCAAGAATAATAACGACTAGATGGCAGTCTGATTGCACATTGCCTTTTGGCAACTTTGCTTGAATGTGCCAGTTAACAGTAAGCATTATAGCGTAAATATTCATAATGTTGACCCTAAGGAGAAATAGAGAGGATGGAAATAGTTTCCTTTGGTTGCCTGTTGAATTGGAAGAAATGCCACAGCATATGGCAGAGGACAGACTACTCTATGGCTGAATAACGTGTGCAGGAGTGTGGCTCAGTGTACCGGTGATATATAGCTATCCTCCTAAAGACCGAGAACACTGACCTCTGCTTTGAATCAAACCGTATGTCAAAAGAAGAAAAGGGCTGCAGCTTAGTGAAACGGGAAATGCACGGATCCGGAGAGATGTCGGATATTTCAGTAGAGGTGGGACTTGTGTGTGCCTGTATATAAAGGCGGACAACATTCACCATCATAATAGTCATCATTAGTAAAATTATAATAATCACCATGTCAGATAATGGTGTAATACTGAATTAATAATAGTTTAATAGTCACTTCCAAGGGAATAGTTATTATCCAGTGAGTATTTTCAGTGATTGAAGCAGTTCCTTGTAGGAACTGAAACTTGTGCCATTTCACAGTCATATTTTTCAGTATTTTAAGTGCTGCAAATTGATGTAATTCTGCAGTGATTCAACAGGAAGCAAAAAAAAAAAAAGTACTTATTCAGTGTTTGTTGCTGATTACCGTCAGACAGGTTTGCAAACATATGGCTGTGAGCCATGATATCATATACCCCACCCACAGCCCCTCAAAAGACTGGCTTAATACATACCTTTTTCTTTGATGCCTCTGACTTTTTGGACATATTTCTTAGTTTTTTGTGCAAGTGATTTAGAACCTGCAAGTAAGGAAATAAAAGTAAGACATACTTTTGATAATGAGAATGTCCATAATTACTAAATGACCCGTGTGATCAGCTTTTCTTACCTTTGCATAGCAGAAGGAGATCAGCAGAAGGGGCAACACATAACCGAACACAAACGTGCAAACGACATACACCTTCTTCTGGTTCTGATCCGGCCACACTTCCCAGCAAAAGGTCTGATTCTCCCCTCTGTGGAAAATGTTCTGGTAATACATGACAGGCGCTGCCATGGCCAGAGAGAGTATCCAAATCAGCACCACCCCGATTAAAGCATGCTTCGCCACCCGGATAGAGGAGGACTTTCTGGAGTGCACGATGGCAATGTATCGGTCCACGGACATGGCCGACAGGGTGAAGATGCTCACCAGCATGGACACGGTGAAGAAATAGTGGATGAATTTGCAGATGAAGGCGCCCAGGACCCACGTCGGCATCATGTAGATGGTGGACTGAAAGGGGATGCAGAAGAGCAGGTAGGAGAGGTCCGCAATGCTCAGGTTGAGGATGAATATGTTGGTGGTGCTCCGCGGTTTCCCCGGTTTGCTCCGGGCCAGCACGGTGATCACCATGGAGTTGCCCAGCACGCCGAGCGTAAAGATGAGCCCGAAAACCAAGAGCGTGATGAAATTATCCGTGCCGATCCCGAATAAAAGTTTCTGCTCCTCCTCCACTCTGCTGAGGTTCCGCGGCTCCTCCGAGAGCCAAACAGACTCTGATAAGTTCATGATTCCCCCCCTCTCCCCGTTTAGAAGAACTTGCCAGATCGATCTATGGGAAGCCTGTGTGCCACTGCTGCTTCATGACTTTATGGTCCGGTGCGCCTCCGTTAGCGCGCCTGCACATATCGTTGCTGCTCTCCTGTTTCTTTAGGCTCTGTCAAGTGTTGGCAAATCCGCCGCTCTGTGTTCACAACTCACACCAGTAATACGAGTAAACTAATCTCCGAGAGCTACCCTGCTCTCTACACAGCATTCATCGGTCCCGCCGCTGTGCGTCTTGGAGTCCCTCTCTCCTGGTCTGCGCACCGACCGCGCTGGTCCACGCTGCAGCCTGCTTCTCTGCGTCTGGACCTCTTCCCTCACATTATAGCAGGGGTTGGGCTTTGCTATTCACGTCAGCACCGAGTATACCCACCTCCCGAGAAACCCTGAGTGAGTGAGAGAGAAAAAAAAAGGAATATTTACCTGGATAGGTTTTCTTCTCCACGCCTTGGTTTCTGAAACCATCCCTGTGCCATTTTCGTACAAACACTCACTTCGTTGTGACACAGAATGGGTTGGGTGCAAATGTTGCTGTGATATCCGCCTGGACTTTCAAATTTGCCATAGGCTATGCCACAGAACAATTTCGTTCTGCAGCCTCGCTATAATTTCCTTATTCGACTTTAATCCTCTTTTGTCATAAAGGGTAAATAAGCTTTATAAATACGTAAAGAGTTAAGTATTGCGATTTTGGGCTTCCTGTCCACGATATTTCAGCAACTTATACGCATGAATGAAAAGTGTATATTAAGCAAGGACTTGTGTTTGTCTAAATAGGATGCCCGAGATCTAATGGGAGCTGTAGCAAACAAGAAACTGTAGAGTAAAATAGCTGGTAAAATAAAAACAATTGGATTCTAAAGTTATATAATCTTTAAAACAATGAACAAGCACCTGAAAATGTTATACAAACAGCTGATTGTAACAGAATGATGAGTATGTCTGATAATGTTCAAAAATCTATTTTCCACTGTTGTAGACTTAGATTCCAAATATAGAGTGTCTGATAAAGGTGAAACTGAAATATTTATTATTCAGTCAGAAAAAACAAAAATCGCACGTTTGTTATAGAGATGACAAAAAACAGTTCACTGGATTTCTAAGAGACACTGGTAGGATGAGACTCAAATGCGGAAAATTCTTCAGCAGTTTCTGACCAAAGGCCATACTTATGCGCTCCCTCGAGATGTGCAGATTCCCCAGAAGACTGAAGGGTCATGTTGAAGTCCAAGTTGTAGAGCAGCTGATGAAAATTTCATGTGAGCTACCGGCTTATTGTTCATTGTTATGGAAAACCATCCGCCCTGAGGCTATTGGGCCGAGCTTCACTGAAAACACAATATTGAAATGCTAGAGTAATAACATTTATCTTTATAATCACAAGATAAAGTTCTGAGTCTGCCGCTGCTATAACTAATCGATTAGCCAGACATGCTGGCCGAATCTGACAGCTCAGTCAGTTGTGCAGGTGTACGATTTTTTTTTATTATTGATTAATCTGCAGGCTCTTTTTTACAATATCAATCAATCCTTTGCTCTATAAACTGTCAGAAAAAAAGTGAGAAATAACAATCCCATTTTCCTTCAGATTGCTTAGTTTTTTTAAGGAAGAGCCCTAAACTCAAATATATGCAGTTTGCAACTGGCAAAAATCACAGAACTCATGCGATTCTTCACAAAGTTGGAATCTGATCATGTTTCACATTTTAGCTTGAAAATTACTCAAATCATCAATTGATTATCAAAATACTTGTCGATTCAGTTTTTTCAGTTGACTAATCAATTAATTGACTAATCATTTCAGGTCTAGTCTTTCAGGAAATATTCATTGCTATCTAGTGGTAATGGAATAATGAAAATATACTTGTATCTCCTGCAACCTTACACTTGAAGTCTGTTTTATTTCTAGAAATGAAGCCAGACAGTGAAAATGTGTGCGCTCTAATGCACACTTATTTTTTCTAATGCCTGTTCATTTAGCTGCTAATAAGCTTAAATACATTGAACTAACATTACAACATATCTGGATTGTGTCAAGTTTGGCTCCATTGCTATGGTGTTTGATTGCCGAGGAATAAATGTTACTGTGACATTTGTTTTCAAATCTGCAAAAACTGATTTTCTTGGCCACTCGGGGGCAGCGGAAGCAACTTGTGAACTAAACACTGATATATCGTCACCTTGATATGGCAAACCTGTTATCTAAGAGTTGCCTATTTACATATCCAGTAGTTACCGAGCAACATTAACATTCATTTTTACCTCGGTTTTTGGTTTCTACCGACCCCTGAGGGAAATATCTGAAACCTTAGCCGCTAAATTCTCCAAAATGTTCCTCAGTTTGTCGGTAAGTGTCTGCTGTTTGGTGCTGAGCAGCTATCTTACAGTGGGTTTTTAGAACTTTTCCCCTGAAAACAGCTGCCTGATGGGGCTGAAAACAATGCTATGAGAGCAGTGAGAGTGAACACAAAACAGTAAAAGTTGTGGGCTGGAAAGCGAAGCAACACACTGAAAGTCGCTATAAATCTCTGTAAAGCTTAGGGGAGCTGCAGATTCAGGTGATAATTCTCTGTACGTTCATCATTTTGAGCAACCTCTTTCACACTGTCATATTGTTTTCACATTGTCATTTGGTACATTGCTATAAAAATATTGACTATAGCCACTTTAAATTTCTATTGGTGAAGTTTCTGTTTCTGTAGGTGCTGTTTTTTCCCCTTTGTCAATTCATTGGCTATCACTGCTTGTTCTACTTCTAACCGACCACTTCCCTTCTTCATGTTTTCAAAAGCTTTCATGAGCTGGATATAAAAGCACATGAAATATTTTAAATTCAAATGAATTCATTCATCTACTTTCATTCTGTCAAATGCAATATGCATTCAACTACTTATGAGTTTGCTTAGGTCCATCTAACTCCATCTAAAAAAAATCTCCAATACCACCTGTGGATGTGAGGCATTTTGCTTTAGTGCCTTCTTGTAACATAATTCATTTCATTGACAGATTTCTTTTCAAATTCATATTGCAGCACTGAGATGTACTTGTATAGCGTTCCTTGCGTACAGAGATTGCTTCCATGTCAGTAGGCATTCTCCTTTTCACTGTCCTTTGTTTGCCTTTCTACTCCTCTCCTGACATCTTTTGTATCGGTTTGTGTCCCATTAGAATCAGCTGTGTTAGAGATCGAAAGGGGTGCATCGAGCCCTGCTGGCAGCGATGGCAACTGACCTGAAAGGTGTAGGTCAGGAGGGGTCAGGATGGAATAATTCAGTGGTTTCTGCTCCTGTCGGACTTTCAGAGCTAAGTGTAGCTCTGCGCTCGCCATGCCTCTCAGCAAACAGACACAGCAGTGACCAGAAGCGAGGCGGCGAGCAGAATGGAGAGCACACACGTCGCTACAGCCATCCAGCCATTTGGACATGATTAGATTGTATGTAACGTCTAAATGTTCAGTATAATTGTTATTTAAAGGTCAGACACACAACAACAACCTATACAAAACAAGCACATTATGTGGATCCATGTTGTAGTATACTATATATATTTTTACTGTCTTTGTAACCGCTATATTCAATATGTATGGGTTTTTAAAAAAAAAAATTCCTGTTATACTTATTTTTCTTTCATTTTTTTTTATCTCAGTAAGTTCTGCATTTCCTTACGATGTTGTAGTCTATGCTTATTATTTATTACATTTCTATCTATGATCTACTGTTGAAGATATGGAATTTGTTTAGTGTCTACTTCTGTGTTATTTGTTGGTACGACAAACCAGTTTCACTTAAAGGTACCCTGTAGAATTTTTGAACGCTAGTAACACTATGGAGACATGTTTTGATGTGTGGACCCCCATTTTGTTTATTCTAATTATCTATTCCACTGATCTACAGGTGAGACACAGCAATGCACCAGCAAGTCAGAGAAGAAGAAGATGACTGATAGCAACTAAACATGGATGTAGATAATGCAGGTTTCAATATTTTAAAAATAATTGGCTTAGCAAAACATATTTATTGCATTTGTTGGACCTCAATGACCCAAAGAATGCATTTTGCTGAGTAACACTGAATGTAAACAGTAAAAACTCCACAGGGCACCTTCAACATTCACATTAAAGAGATACTGCAACAATTTAGGACTGGACTTCCACAAAGTTGCAAGGCTTGAAAAAGACAGATTTTTAAAAAGAATGGTCAAAGTGGATGCCAAGATAGCCTGACTTGTAGTCCTAGTACTGTGTCAGTCTCCAAAAACACTGAACCCTGAATCAAAACCCCGATGACATCATCAGGGTTATTTCTCAGACTTCAGAGACCTCCCTCCAGAGCCACAAAAGAAATTATACAAGTGTTTTCACAGGCTGAGTAGTACTCCTCATGAGAAGTAAATTAAACCTTATGCAAAAAACAGTAGCAGTGTGCCTTTAAAACAATATTGTATCTCAATTTCTAATGTGTCCAATAAAAGTATAATGACAGCAATGCTAATTTGTCTCAATTGTAAGAGAAAAACAAGGAGATACAGCAGACCCAATAGTGTATTAAAACCCTAGCAGCCTTCACAGCAGCCTTTTATTTTCTTGTTTAACATTTTTAAGGATATTTTATAGATGTCTTCCACTAGATGGGGCTATTTTATATTGAAGAGATACATTTAAGAGTTTTTGGAAATCCAGCTGTAATGGAAATCTATTGTTGATAGCTTAATGTGTATTTCAGTGTTCAGACTCTGCCATATTACTGTTTGCTGCTGTCTCTGGCACCAATTCTATCTCTGTGTGTTTGGTGGGTAGTCATCAGTGGAATTAATGAGAACACTGTACCACCCAATTTGATTTAGGAGAGTCATGCAGTCTCTGTGGTTTCAAACAGCAATTCTATATACAGCGCCAACACTTGGGGACACATAATCACATTGGGAATGTCCCCGTACTGTCCGTTCCACAATAGCTCATGCTGTAAATGTAGTCTTGTCAGTTCTGCAGCTCGTCGGAGCAGCAGTCTGTATGAGTTTTTTTCAGCATGGGATCCCATTTTACAAATTAGAAATGCTGCATCTGTTTTCCTCTCTTTTTCCCTGAACGGAATCAGGCATGTTTTTCAGATAAAGTCAAGAATGGAAAAACTGTTATCATTTATTGAGACTTGTGAGAGATTAGGCGTAGAAAATGTCAACGTAATAAAGTCTTTGATTACTTTGCTCTGTAAACATAAATAGTACAGACAACATAATAAGTAGTCACACTGCAACTTGGGGCAAATCTTGAATTTGTGTATGAGTGTTTTTTAGCTTTAGACTGATACTGGCATTTTTTTTCCCACTATGTAAAGAAACACATGCAGAGGAAACTAAATCCCTCTGTTTGGTTTTCTCCAGATATCCTAAAACTTTGGTGTTAACGTTTGTGACTCTTCTTTGTATCTGCACCAGACATCCTTTATATCCAAACCATACAACCATAGCTAACGACCTCATCCTTCAGACCCTGTATGAGATGAGAGTCTTTGTGAGAATGATTTGTATTTATTGCCATGCCCGGCAATAGTAATGGCTTTGCTCTGAGTGTGAGATGTTATCTGTGCTTTTTCCCCCTTATTATTATTATTGAACCTCAGAGGGTGAAACCAGGTGATGCTTAATATCCATCAGGTTTCTTGGAGGTGATTAGCCAAATGTGTAATGATAAGGTGCAATAGCTCGTAAAATGCCCCCAAAATGCCTTTGGGCGGACGCACTTTTTTTAAAACCACATTTTCAGTAACTCGTAACATTCGGATTGAATTTATGTCAGTATTAGAAAAGTGAGAGACATCTCATTTTTAAATGAAAGGTACTAAAGTCTCTGGCATGATGAGGTGGCTGCTTCAATTACTTTGCCAATTTTTACTTTGCCAATTTTTACACTTCCCATCGCTTCATTGTTTGCTGCTGTCTTTGGGTGTATTATCACATCTGTTTTGTGCAGGAACATCTGAGGAATTTCTCAGTTAAATATTAATTTTTTTTTTAACTTTGTTTTGAATAATAATTTTCATTAATTCCCTTACACACAAACCAGCCGGAGTGTTTAAACGTATATGTATCGGTAGGCCCAACATGCTATCATTACTTACAGGCCGTAGCTCAAAGTAGCAGTATTTTAGATGGAAGCGCTGGTAAAGGGCTACCTGCTGGGCATTGCTGCCTGTTGCAACTCCGACAGCGCCATCCGAGCAGCTGCACGGTTGTCAGGCGGGAGCCACCTGTCATTGATGTTTCACTCAGTTAATCCCAGAACATCTCACGGTGGTTGAGCAACGGTAGACACGTCTCCCTGCCGCCCCCTGCAGCTGACGCTAGGACCCTTGCCTTCCCAATGCCTGGTCCTTCCTTCTTAGCCGAAGCCAGAAGCTCCCCTGTTCTGCTTTCTCGGCCAGATCCGTGAGTGCCTTCTTCAGTTTGGGACTGGTCACTTCCACACTCTTTAAGAAGCGCTGGGTGGATTTTCCAACAAATCCTCTGTAGCCAATTTCCACAGAGTAGTTGACAACCGACCACCCTGCGTCTCTGCACTCAGCTGTCAGATCCGTGTACTTGTCTTTTTTCCTCTCAATGGCTGTCTCCATCCTTCCCTCCCATGGAACATTGAACTCTGCCCTGATCGCTGTCCGGGCCATGGTGGACCATAGGATGATGTCCGGTCGCAGAGAGGTCGCGGTAATCTCAGTCGGGAATTTAGGCTCTTAAGTCCCATTCACACCCAGGTGTTAGAACTGATCTCTCCAACCAGGGGATGTTCTGTGCCAAACCTCCTTGTCCAACAAAGTGGATCAGTGGCTTTGGTGTTGATTGGTGGTCACTTGTCACTTCACGCTTGCGCATCTCTAGGACTTGAGCCAGCTTCTGCAGGACTCAGTTGTGGCGCCACCTATACTGACCCTGAGCCAGTGCTGTTTTACAACTGGACAGGATGTCCTGCAGGCTCGGGTTTGGGCCATTCCAGAGTTGTCAGTTTGCATCTGAGCCATACCACAGACACAGGTTGCTGGGGCTTTTCTTTTATTACATCATGTATCAGGACACAGTAGAAGAGACCAGGAACCAGCTGGATCAGTTGTTCATAAATTCAAATTTAGCGCAGTTATAATGTTAAGTGTTTACGAAGTGGAAATGTATGTAATTATAATTGGTTGCACCACACAAAGTAATTCTTACATGGAGATTATTCTTACTACATATTTACACCCATTAACTTCCAGGTCAAACTGTTATGTAGCTAAGTGAACCAACTGACAACTGACAAAATTAACATTAGCTTGCTAATACATGATGACCTGTTTAGACTGAAGAGTAAAAAAGGTAATTGAGTACGGTCGACTCCTCTGTCCTAACACTTGATCAAAATGCTGTTCAATAATGACATAAACTGGAAAGATATAAAATTAAAATAAAGACTTAACACATTACACCTCAAAATACAAAATGCTGATAATGTTATCGTGACATCTAATGTTGTGCTGACAAAATAGCCTGAAAGAATATAACTTTGATTAGCTCGGTGTAATCATATATTTCTCACTCATTCTAAACTGCATGAATACTAATAACGATGAAACACATATTTCTCCCTGTATGCAGATATAAATGAAACAAAGTCATATCGACATTTGTAAATAATTGTTTACATGGTTGACTGGTTTTGATTAGACAGTGCTACAGATGTGTCCTACAGTAGCAACTGATTTGCAGTCTTTATTAGCTAAAAGATTTCTAAAGTTTTAATGGACTGACCTGAAAAAACTAAATCACAAATCGCTACTTTACAACTAGCTCAGTCACTGAGAACTTACAAAGCACTTTTTTACTTGTTTGTAATAAAATCATTTTTTATGTAGTGTCAGTGCACGGCCATGTGTCATAAAATCCAGGTCATTCGGACCCAGCTGGGATTTTAGCATATGCAGACCCACAACCAGATCAGGACAATGTATTCATTAGGGAAGAGTTCAAGGCCTCTGTGTGTATGAGAGTGATTTCATAGCTTTTACTCTGTTTGTCAATTTCAGAAAACATATTACCTGACAGTAATTGCTAAACAACACTGAAATATTTATGAAGGTGATGAGGTTAAGTTAATCAAGACATTTGAAGCAATTCTCACTTAATTAGAAGTGACAATTTGTTTACTCATTTAGATGCTAATTATATATAAAGTGTTAAAGTTAAGTTTTAAGTTCTCGTATATTTGTTCTTTTTCTTCAGTCAATATAACATCACCAAGTAAGACCTTTACTTCCTGATATTTATATGGCCCATTTGTGGTTCTGTTGATATGGACAAACCAGAGAATAGCATGAGAGAGTATACTGTACACATATAGCTGGAAGATCTTCAAACTGCATCTAAACGAACCTTTTAGTTAAGGATGAGAGGAAATCCATCTTGCTGTATGCATGAGGACTTCAATCAGGCTAATTACATTCCAGACATATACAAATGAGAGAGGGACAACTGGATTTATTTCCAGCAAGTAATCAAGGAAAACATCCAGCGATACATAAAAACATGAAATCTGTTTCAGCCCTGTAATTCACCATATGTCCTTGTCTACAAATGATGAAAACAAACACTTTGATTCTTGTGGAGTTTTGTTTTCAATCAATAACGGAGGATATCATGATTTCTAGTTTTCAGGAAAGGAAATATGGCCCCATACATTTTGCTCAGCAATAAGTGTACATTTCCCTCAACACAGATACAGAGATGACAAACAACTCCCCCTTCCCAAGTTACTGTGATGGATAATCCATGCTGTTTTTAGGCCCATTACCTTGACTGAGGCCTGGCTATTTCCATGACAACGAGTTAGCGTATCTCTGTCGAAATCGGTCCAGGCTCTAAGCTAATGGGTTATTATTATATGACTGACAATGTTGAGTCATTTTCTCTGCCTTGGGCTGATATCCCTGATAAGCAATCAGATTGTTGATTCTGCCGGCAACCCCTGCCCCCCAGCAGTCACAAACGCAATCGTGAGCTCTGAGCCGGGATGGATTGGATCCAGTCCTTTCCGGATACATTTTCATAGGCGATTTGATTTCTCTGGCAATCGCTGCATTATCATAATATAGCATTAAATCTCATCGTCTTTAAGCAGGATTGCTGCTGCAGGATTGCCCGATAAATTATCATGTGACAAACTATAACTCTAAAAACTGTCACTGGAGAAATTCAGCACTCTATGGTTGTCAAACTGACACTGATACTGTTTTTTCCATATCTCTCTGAAGCTTTTGGGTAGCTTAAATGACATGTAAAATAGCATATCTCCCCCAGGATGGACTTTGGGGATCCTGACTTCTCATCTAGCGCTGCATCATCAAAATACTTTGGTTTATGACCAAATACCTACAAAGCTAATGAGGTTCCCATCAACCTCAGCTGTACTTTGTATTTAGTGCTAATTATAAAATTTTAGCATGCTAACACACTAAACTAGGAGGGTGAAGATAGTAAGCATTATATATGCTAAATACTAGCATGTTTGCATTGTAATTGAGCCCATGTTAGCATGTTGACATTAGCCCTTAGCTCATAGCAGTTTTGGTATTACACCCACACAGAGCCGAGTGGATGCAGACCCTACATGAGTAATAGCAAAGTTCATGTTGTATAATCTTGGTTAATATTTATGTGACATTTTTGACAAGTTTTCCTATACTTGTTGAAAAAAGGGGGATACATTCATGGCCAACATGAAGAACTTCAGTTTTGTTTATCCTGTCGTGTCTCAGCTTCTTGAGCTACAGGGTTTGATTTTTAGCTGACACAGATCTCCATTACGTTACTATAAAAACCCTTTTATTTTGTAGGGGAATTGGGGTTACTTGGAGTTCATCACTCAGTTCTGCTTTTGGTCAAATGTCCCTTTCAAAGTCATGGAAGTTTTTTTTTTTTTAGTTTTGCTCTGAGAGGATACAAGTAAGAAGTGAGTATTATTTCATCAGTCAATAGCACCAGAAAATTTGATACCATGGTTGACAGAAACCATGAGATAACTTCTTATCTAACTAATGAGGGGAAGATGGTATGAAAGTTATTTATGGTTATATCACTGGGGAACATTTTTCTCAGGGAAAATACAGAAAAGAAAAATGAATATATAATTAAAAGTCCAGTTGGATAATTTTTGAAGTGTACACTACAACAATGTCTCTCTTAGAGAAAACCCTTAATTTAAATTGTACAAATTGCATTCCTTTAAAAGCACTTATGCGCAATACTTGCTGATATTACCAGTAATCTATATCCGGTATATTTCAATTCATAGCACTTAAATAAAGATGTTAACTCTTGTCTCCAGGGCTGATATAATTTATTTTTTAAAATCATTTATCTTCACCAGTTAAGATAAGTTTAATATTTCTAAATTCTGATATTTCTGAGCAGACAATATTAACTTTGAAGACGGAATCATAATCACTTCAAAATGAAGAGCCGTGCCTGAAAACTTTGAATAAGTTTAAATCTCCAACTAATACAGTGACAGAGGGTTCAGACCCCTTGACTTTTTTTTCACACTTTATTGTGTTGTAGATTTATTAAAAATCAAAAACTGAAATCTCTTATTTACAAAAGTGTTCAGACCCTTTGCTGTGGCACTCCAAACTGTTGTCAGGTGCATCCTGTTTGCTTTAATTTTCCTTGAGACGTGTGTAGAACTTGATCTGAGTCCACCTGTGGCAAACTGAATTGACTGAACATAGTTTTGAAAGGCACAGACCAGTGTATATAAGGTCCTACAATTAGCACCTCATTTCAACGACTCACTATGGACCTCGATAAAAACCATTTCTAAAGCTTTGACTGTTCCCTGGAGCACGACTGAATAATTGTGAAATGGAAGAAGTTTAGAACCACAAGGACTCTTCCTAGAGTTGGCCGTTCAGCTAAACTGAGTAACGGGACAAGAAGGACCTTGGTCAGCGAGGTGACTAAGAACCAAATCGTCACTCTAAATGAGCTTCAGACGTCCTCCGCAGACATGGGAGAACCTGCCGGAAGGATGACCATCTCAGCAGCGCTCCATCAATCCGGCCTTTTTGGTAGAGTGTCTAAGAGTTGAGAAGCACAGGTGTTACAAACATTAAGCATGGCTCTGTTCCGTTCAAGCGTCCCAGTAAGCCATGACAGTGTGACAGTGAGCCAGCATGCACAATACTAGGACCCTGACAGTGAAGCAGTTAAATGGAATTCAGCCATCAGTCATTGTATTATTTACGACCTTCCTTTTGTGACATGTCAAAGTGTCTTTGTGAAAAAGGCCTGTACCATAATGTAAAACCGTTGAATAAGAAATAAAAGTCCTGCACTTAAAATGCTACTTAGGTAAATGTAGAGAGGCATTGTCAGCCAAAGTGCCAAAAGTATTATGCCACAGAATTGTTCCTGTCAGTGTTATATTACTATTTATTGTGATATCGGCTTATTTTAACGATGCATTAATATGTAGGCGGCATTTTAATGTTTTAGCTGAATTAGAGAGATAACTACTTTAATGACTTTATATACTGCGGGGTAGTTAAACCAATGCATCTTCTTCAATCTTAAAAGCAAAGTAAGTTGTAGCTGTGAAATAAATGAAGTTGAGTGAAAAGTCTCTGAAATGTAGAAAGTGCAAGTATAAAGTGTAAAATGGAAATACTTCAGTAAAAGTACCTCAAAATTGTTCTTAGTTACAGTAAATGTTCTTAGTTAAATTCAACCACTGATCAGGTGTAACAGAACACGATGAAATACTGTCTCATATGTGTGCAAAGTGTTTCACTTCACATTTAGATGCATAGGTCATGGGAACCTACACTCCTCCAAGTGGGTCAGAAACAACTTGCATTAGAATCAATAGTTTTTGTTAATAATTCATGTATTCTATCATCAGAATTTTTCACAAAAAATTACTTGAACCATTACTTCTACACAAGAATTTTTGAAGATTTGTATTTGCTTGAACACATTAAGAAAAGAGTAAGGAACCTTTGCACTTCAGAAAAACAACCTGTTTCCTGGCTTTGTTACATCGTACGCGACTGTTTATGCACCGGTCACTTTTTCGTGCCACCCATGTCAACACTACATATCAAGAAATACAAAATTAAGAGAATGTCTTAAAATGCACATCAAAATATACATCTTTACAACTGTAAAATTATGAAGCCTATACCATTTATCTATAAATTTAAAATACACATCAAAAGTATTTAAAACATCTAACATCAAATTATTAAACCATCAGATATTGTAGTAAGAGTCTACCTCACTGAAATAGGATACTTAGTTAAGTAGCTAAACCACTAGGCTACTTAGATCGATACACCCACAGCAACTACTATAAAACAATGGTAGATATCAATTTACAGATATCAGTTTTTCTGAAATACAAAAGTATTGATATGTATCAAATTCATAATTGCCTTGCTGTGTAATATAATGTAGCTGAGTAGTGATGCTATAGGGACAGTAGGACTATTGAGATGTGGTAAATATATACTACTTTATAGGCCTACCCTGAAAAAATAATTGGAAAACTTAATTTGAATTTCCATAAGAAATTCTTACGGTCCTTTTGTGCCACTAATAGAAAATTGGGGTAATGGTACAAAAACTTCTCATTCTTTTCTGAAAAAGTAAAAAAAGAGGTCAAGAAGAGCTTTGAACGGGGGCTTGTTTTTAAACCGACTCCAGGGATACCTGGGATATGAAATAGTCGCGTGAGAAAAACGACAAAGCAGCCTGTTCCCATTTTCCTCCCACCGCCCGAGGAACGGCAGTGCTTCACTCCTCCTCAGCAGACCCGCCGGTGCCCTTGAGCAAGGCACGGAAACTGCAGTAGGCTGGGGAGGAGTGGCGCTGGAAGTCGAGGACGGTGTTCAGCTCACTGACTCCGGGCGAGCAAAGCCCGGGAGTCGCCGAGTCGCGTCCTGTCACACTTCGAAATTCGTTTGCCACCATGTCGTCCGTTTAACCCTTCCTGCCATGAAACCGCGAGCCACTTATCCTGCCCGGACGTGCACCGACGTGCCGCTTTCAGCCCGCATTTCTCGGCGGACTAGAGCTCTATTCCGCCCCACCCCTTACAAACATCATCACCGCCACTGTACCTAAATCAGGAAGCACCGAGACACATTTTTTTTTCTTTTTCTTTTTCTGTTTTTTTTTTGTTGTTTTTTAAAAAGGAGGACAGCGGAGACGTTACAGCGGCGGCGAACCATAAAGGAGGGGAAGAAAAGGCGTTTTATGTCGATGCTCTTGACGACCGCCGTCGACAGCGAAGACTGACAGTCGGTTGCGTCCAGTGCAAGGCTCAGCTGTGGATGCATTTGACACAGACTGTCCGCAGAAGGGTATGTGTACGGTCGAGCTGGTAAAAATTCACGGAAACGAATACAAGGCTAGAACCCCGGCGTACAGACAGTTACACACATGCATCTTTACTGCTTTTTTTGTTTTGTTTGTTTGTTGTGTTTTTTTTGTTGTTGCTGCTTTTTTTTTTTCGACCGCGGGATTCGCGGTGTATCGATAGTAAACATGTTCTCCACGTCGACGTGTCTTACAGTGCGTCGCGGCCGTTTCGAAAGCTGCGGGGACAACATGCTCGGAGTGTCACTCTCGTCCTCGTCCGGGTCTACCTCGGTCCGTGCGACCATACGTAGTCAGTGTAGCTCAATGAGCACCACGCTCACCAGGCGGTGTCACCGCGTTGTCATGTGCTTTGACAGCGTCGACCCCCCCATCACCGCTGCTTGCAACCGCCACCCTCCCTGCTGCCTTCGCTCTCGTTGGACCAATCACACCGAACATAGCTAGCAATTAAACGCTAATTTGCTTAGTGGAAGCCAAGCAGGACTGTGACCCAGTAACATTCGCACTTTTGTGTTCGTTTCAAACTGTTCGCTATAGGATACGTCGGTTTGTTTTGGTGGCAGGGGGGCTGGTGGACCATCAGGGAGAGCTTCAAAGAATATCAAATATGCTTATGGATAGGGGGGTCAGATATATGCCGAAAGTATCAGTAAATCAAACCGATTCTTCTGATGTTAAGTCGTGTTGAACGAGGCATGGCGACATGCACCAAAGCGTGTCACCTTAAAATAGGAACATTTTAAATTGGGTTTTGCGCCGATACTTAAGGGCTTGTCACCGTTGGCCCCCAGATAACAGGACTGTTAGCAATGGTTTGTTGACATGTATTAGTTTATTCCAAGCACATCAGGTCATTTGCATATGATTGTAACACATAGTAGTCAATCTTAACTGTGACTACAAACTTGTTGTCAAGTGACATTTAAATGTTTAATGTTTGCAGTTTTGAAAAAAAAAAACTTTCTTAAAAATCAGAAATGACACTGTATTTTTTTGTCTTGAGCAGTGGATAGACTGGTCTGCTGGATTTCGAGAACCAAAACATACACTGTAAAGCCTGGAGGAAATTAAGTATTACATCACTCTGCGTCCTAAGCTAGGATCGGGACAGTGACGGCCTGTAACCGAAACCATACAGGCTTTATAGGCTTAAAAGTACAAAACAGCTGTTCACCACTGCACTGGTGGTTTAAAGGGCAGCAGCATGTAACAACAGCAGCAGGTCCCATGATACACTTTGAGCTACTTTTTTTTTTTTTTTTACACAAAAAGTAGCTCAAAAGATTGGGGCTCAAAGCCGCAGCGACGTGTTAAATTGCTTTTCGCTGCTGTGCATGGTCTATAAATACAGTACTCACACGAGTGGCTGCATATGTCTGAACTGCACTGATTTATTAAAGCCTGCAGCCCTGAATATCCTCTAGTCAGGGAACACTCAGCTAGGTAACCTGTTTCTGTTTGACACAAATTACACGTCAGTTAATCCTCAACCTTTTTCTATCTTCCTTCAGATGGTAACGACAGAGCGCAAAGCGAATCCCGTTTGCCGAAAAACTGAGGACTCTCAGTTCTGTTGCACCGTGAAACTTGAATATCATGCCAACACGGTCACAGCATTGTCAGATAACGTGATTGTGCCAATGTTTAATTTTTGGTACAGATAGCAGCTGCAGTGAGAAATCTCTTTGGTATGATCTAATGGATTGTGTGGAATTTCAAGGATTACTAACTAGACAGCAAAAGCTTCAAGGGACTTATACACGCAGTAGAAAGTTGCCAGCAGTTGTAGCCTAACCTTCACATGCTGTATGTAGTTCCAGGAGAAAGCTCTGTTTGTCTGCGACTACCTGCATTCCTTTGCATTTCACAGGATTTGCCTCAGCTCCGCCAGGAGAGCAAATGCCATGAGGTTTGCTCAGCTGTCACGTGTCTCACTTCGCATTCCTTTGTCTTTATGAACAAGACGGGCTTATAAGCCAACCTTGAGTGTAGTTTTGTTGACAGCTAAGTGAAAGGTTCAGTGGTCTTTTAAAATGCCTCATACTAAGGGAAGGTGTCTATCTACTCACTAATTGTTTGTGTGTGACTGCACATGTACTACATCCACACACTATATCCGTGTTTTGCAGGTGATTCACTGAGGTTAGCCAACTTCCGTCGTCACAGACTCACAAACTTCTTCTCTTTTCTCACTTCCCCTCCTGTCCGCGCCTGTTCCCGGCAGACAGGTTGAGTCACTTTACCTGCTATATGAACAACTCCTGTGCAATAATGCAGTAGGATTTTTTTGGTTTTTGCCCGAGGCCTGGTGCTGCCAGTCAGCTGCGGGTGCTACACTGACAGCATATTCTGTCTTCCACGGTGGCGTCACAGCCTGTAATGTGTCAGCTCCTCATAGCGATCCCAGCAGATGGTTGAGCTGAATGTTTTGCCTCCAGATCCAAGTCGAGAGGTTGTAGCTCGGATTATTAGACCGCAAACCCCAGATGGCAGTGTTTGTGTATCTCCAGCAAGAAGCGTTGGGTGTACACTTCCGGCCTGAGGTTATATTACAGGAACACCCCAGGGAGTGACAAGAGGTGCCCATGCATAACAAAGCAAAACAAATATGTGCTTGAATTAACAAAGCAATAGCTATACACAGCATTGAACCCCAGAGAATGTTGTTTTCCTAGTGTCTAATATCCCCTTAGAGACTTTTGATATATAAAAATTTGTGCACATTATCGGCTGTTTATTTGTATATAAGCAACCCCCCCCCCCACTGAACTACAGCAGCCTGTGGTCCAGCCAGCCAGTCACGGCTGACTGGACACTGAGCTGACAATACTCTGACTTCTCTTTTAGCTCGGTCCCATTTATAGCTGTCCTGACATACTCAAAGTGTTGAGCTCAAACCAGACAGTGTTATCGAGGGGCGGTGGTGATCATGATGAATGTTTGATAATGGCATGATGAGTGTAAATGCAGGACTTTATCCTTTGGTTAACATTTTGCTATATGATTATGACAGTCAGAAGTGTTTAACAGCTGTGCCAAACAGCATAATCTGAAGATTATTTTCTTGACTAATTGAGGAACGAACATCCGAAAACATCAGAAAAGAGTGGAAAATGCCCATCACAGTTCTCTAGAGCACAAGGTGAAGTCGTTTAATGTATTGTCAACCAACAGTCCAAAACCCAAAATCATTTGTCACTATGATATAAGACGAAGAAAAGAAGCAAATTCTCAAATTTAAGAATTAGCTGGACATGCTTACAATTGCAAGTATGTTATAGTAGATAAATACTTTAATTAAATCCATTGCTTAGATTTTTGCATCTGCGGTTTTGGTTTTGGAAAGGCTAGGAAAAAAAGTCACCACCCTCCAAACGTTTTAAATGTTGAGTATTGCTCTTACTACAACCCCATGCACACTGCTCTGACGTTTGGAGAAATCCAAAGCTTGACAGACCTACCGTACCTACTATGGTTGCTAAGCTACGATTAGATAATTACTGTTTTGGGGAATGGATTTGGTGTATGGTTAACTATTCAGTGTTTGACATTCAGTGTTTGAAATATTGTTTGGTAGGTTCACATTCTCTTGTTTGTTGTTACTCTCCAGTACCACAGAAATAGAAATTGGGTAAATCGGAGAGACTAACTTGCACTTGGGTTTGAGTAGCAATAGTCAGTGTTGCATGTTGGGATATATATGTGTGTGTGTGTGTGTGTGTGTGTGTGTGTGTGTGTGTGTGTGTGTGTGTGTGTGTATATATAGATTTTGGGAATGGATTACAGTATGTGTGTGTATGTATCTATATATATATATATATAGATAGATAGATATAGATATATACACACATACTGTATTGTATGGGATACCCCGCCCTCGAGTGTCCTGGCTAAAGACATCTATATTCATGCCTTAAGGCAGATGACATGTTGTCACTCTTTGCCAAGCTCATCAGTGAGGCAGGACAACATGGTGTTGTACTTTGTTCCCCTCCGTCAGGGAACTGAGGTAATAGTCATAACCTTCCATTCCCTTTCAGTCGGTTCACTTTTTATAATTCTTGCATTCCATACATTCTCCAATGTTTATGCAATTTTTTTGCCGCGCAGCAGTGTTATTCTGTTCTAATAGCTGGTTGTTTATTAAGTTAGTAGAATTACATGGAAGGCGCTGAACACATGGTGTATACTGGACTGTTTCAATTTTACGTTCAAACATGACATAGACTTGTTCTGGCAGCGTCAAAGATAAGAACGAGTCAGGGCTGAAAGACAAGCAGAGAGAAAGGAAATGAGAAGACTGCAACCAACCAGGGTAGATGTCAGGCTTCCTGCAGCGTGCATTTATCACTGTACAAGCACATGCCCTCTTTCGGGGACAGATGTTGACCTTGGACCTCAAATCTCTTGTAAAGAGTAGAGCACTTTCACTGGTAGACAGGTAGTGTGCAACTCTATCACTATTTCTCATCATTCTCACTCTCTCTTGTGCAGCCCCTTCCCTCCATCCACATACACGCGCACACACGCCCCTATTCATTACGTAATTGACTCGCAGAGTAGGACATAGCGTAGTGCAGTCACTGAGAGCTGCTGGAGGGTTAAAAGAAGTCCTTGTCTCGCGCGCACAAGAGCAAACTTAAAGAGAAACAAAGGAACCAGGCAACGGCAGACAGATGAACACGTGTTCCGGCTACTTCCCACTTTAGTGGTAGCCTGAGAAATGTGTTTGTCAGCATGTTGTGCAGTGTTATACCATGCAGGCTTCTTATCGAATCAATTATGCAAGCAGTGGTTATTAAATACATCTACTGTAGATAAGTGCATCACTGGTGCAGGCTTCATGTGTTTCTTAATCATAGGTTTGTGTGAGAGAATTGTATTTGAGGACATGGCGAAATAAAGATGGCTGCACAAGGTGTATACCTTTTGTGTACACTCTACTTCAGAGGAGAGAGGTATAATCTGTTTGTCCACACAGAGAGATTCAGTGGAGAAAGCAGAGAGAGGCAGGGAGCTATAACATGGACAGTGCGGACATGTTACTCAAGGTGTGCACCATAGCTGCAGCAAGGTGGGCACAAGCAGTCTGCTGACCCACATAAACTGATACTATGCATGATATTTAGCTGAGTGTTGGTTTCCCATCATTTTGTTACATACTATTACATCTCTGATAAGATCTTTGTTGTCTTTGGTGTCTGTCATGTGACATCACTGACCTGACCCAAATTCTTTACTGAGCCTGCTGAAAATACTACAAGTAGCCTCATGCTAATGCCATAACTTCAGTGCCTAAGACTAACCAGTTCTACACAGACTGTGACAAGTTTTATAAAATAGTGGAGTAACTCCATAATCGATTAATTTCGATTCAGTTTGATTGGTTTAGTTTTAATTCTTGATGATTCAGTTACATCGGATGAATGCCATTGTTTTGGAATTGATCATGGGAACATACATTTCTTCTACAATCAACAATTGAGCTGCACTGTTGTTTCCTTGAGTATAAATTTGTGCACATTATTTTCTAAATTGTAAACACATCTAGAAAACTGGACCAAGGTTTTGTTTTTCTTGGCTAACTCAAAAAGACTAAAACATGATACATCGATATTTTTAAGCCTACGTGCGCGCAACAGTTGACCAAGAATAATAAAAACCTTGTAACCTTATAAAGGCGTCGTAATTCTGCATATTTTAAAAAATTAACACTGTCCCATACAGCTACACAAAGACTGTCAGTAACAGATGTACAGATGTCAACTTGATATCTGATATCCGCAGACAGCCAGCTAGCTAGTGTTCGCTCCCCGGCAGGGACGGACTGAATAGAGTAGAATCAACACACTGTTCACTCAACTTCCACGGCCTCACATCTGGTAGCCAGAGATATGATCTCTTCAACAACAAAAAAACCGAGAGCTCAGATCAGCGTGAAGAGTCTTTTTTCAGTCTATCCCTCTCATAGATGCTATCTCTGGATTTGCTACGAGATGTGCAGTCAGCTAACCATCCCGAGTCACGACAGTCCTGTAAACTGCTGCGGGTCCTCATAGACTCTAACTATTCACGTCACAGTTTACAGGACTGTTGTGACTCAAGGCGGCTAAAATAGCCAGCTATCATCTGCGTTACTCTTTAACTTAAAATAAACTTTTTGTGCACGTTGTAATAACTCTATAGATCATTTATGGCCTAAATGAACCACTTACAACAAGTAACACATAATCTTTTGTGCAGATGTACATGTTTACGTTGAAAAGGCACAAATGCAAAGATCCATCTTGGGACTTTAAAAATCAATATTTGATGATTCAAATAATTTGAGTCTTGAGAATAGCAAATGTAAAACCTTTCAAGAATTGGCTGTACTGTAGGTTGAATTACTACTATGTTTATTAATGAGACACAGAAAGCAAATTGATTATTTTAGAGAAAAATGTCAATTTTGGACCTCTTTACACTGTATAAAATCCACTCCATATTTTGCGCTCAAATATTGTGGCTTACATTTTTGTTGTATCCCATGCCCCTCAGCCAGCCTTTTGTACTAACACAGACAGGGATCAGGTAGGAATTTCCTACATTTTCTTGAGAATTCGTTGCACCTTCCTAATTGTAGGACAGTCAGTGGAGGCTAACTAAAAAGTAAAACACCAAAAACTGCTTTAAGTACAAAATGTGGAACCTTGATCTCTTGTATGATGGATTTGTCCCTGTATGACTATTGAACGGCTCTAGAAAGAAGCTGTTTGGACTACGAAACAACATATGACACTGACCCGTCTTTGAACTCCATTATAACAACTGTAAATCTGTGAGTTTATCTCGAGACCGGATGTAAAAATCTATGATAATATGATGCAACTCTGACTGCCCACAATGTCTTTCTGCTTAATCTCCTGTGTTAAGCACTTTAGTGACCTCTGTCTTAGTAGAATCTCTGACCTAAAAACCTCCTAAATCCTAAAAGAGCACAATCTTACCGCCATAAAGTTCATATTCCCAAAAGACTTTTTTCATATGTGCTTTTATGGGAAAATTAAAGGCTTGTACTGTACCGGGTGAGAACATTTTGATGGACAAATTTGATGTAAAAATCAGTTTCATGCTCGCTGACCCTTTGTTTGTGGATGTCTCACTTAGACAGAGCAATCCTGGTGGTGTGAAATCCATCTCTGCAGTGTTGTTGTGGCATTGTTCATAATTGTTTCTCCAAATTGAAAGCACATACATGCTTACTGCACGTTGATAAAGCAAAGCCTTATTGTAGCGAATTATATTGTTTCCATAGCTAATTGTTCCCAGGAGTTTTATTGCTGTGGTTTTTGTATAGTAATCCATTTTCCCTTTAGTCAGCATTATAAAAAAGCTCATCTAATCCTGACAGGAAGATTTATGCTGCAGCAATGTAATATACCTTTCATCTTCACAGGCCTACAGTCATTGAAATAAATAGCTGTAGCACCTCTATTCTCACTTTTATTGGTTGATAAATTGTTACCTGAACCAAATTTGGAGCTGATGCCGAGAAGAGATTTTCTGTTCTCTGCTGCTGTCACGTACCTTTTTCTACAAAATGTAAAAGCACTGGTTATCCTCCCAGAAAGAGCTTCTCTTTTTGATCATCTCTGTTCCATCATTCAGATGTGAAAGCTGATACCTGAAATAGTCGCAGAGAAAAGAAAATAGGGTTTAAGTAATCAAGTATGTGCTGCAAACAGATTACATGTGGTAGGAAGTTTGTTTAAAGTCAAAATCCAGGTTTTTTACAGGTTAATGAGCCCCATTTCTTATCGGAGTTTAAGCCACGTACAAACATTATCAGGTTATGAGGCTGTGGATGTGAAATAGCCTCAGGTAATGGACAGCTTAGACAGATATAATTGCTCATATGCACTGCAGACTCTGCTTTGAGTGGTAATGGATTCTTCCAGGTGCTGGCCTTCATGTAGCCACCCTATAATAAGAGCTCTCTCCATCCTAATGATTTATTTAAAAGGCAAATCGATGTTTCAAAAGATGTATTCAGTCACACGTGGCAATTAACTGCAACTTGTGTGGGTTAAATTGGGAAGGAGCGACTGAAATTCTTTTCTTGCTGAATGTTTTCCAACACCTTCTTTCTTCTAAATTACAGGGCGATGTGCGAGGAAAAAATAAATGCCAGGCAAACAAGTGTGTTTTGATTTTTGTTTTTTTTGTTTTTGTAATTGCAGCCTTGTATCACACGGACACCCCTCCCTCCTCTCTGCATCGCCCTCTCTCACACTCTATTATGCAACAGCCTTTTCTAGCAAGTCCTTGCAGGATCTCACTTTTGATTGTGTAACGCTCAAGAGTGAAACTGTGTGCAAGGCCTCACATTCAGTCACACAGAATCCCTGTGCGAATCCCCCCTCATCCAATAAACATCGGGGGTCCTCAGTGGATATCGGTTTTGCACTAAACTTAATGCACAGCAATATACTTGTGTCCCTTTGTTTAATTAGCAGGGACTTTGTTTCAACCACAAGCAGCTATGATATAACCCATTCCCTTGAGTTCACAAATGCTAATTAAAAAAAAGTTTTGAGTTCTTCCCTACCAATATTTCTCTATAGGGCTAAGCAATTTTGAACTCTTGACAAACAATATGTGTGGTGAATTCTAATTGACTTTTAAAAGTCACAAGTCACAAATCTTGGCTGGCTGTATCACCAAGGTTGAGGTCCAGTGGAGAATTATCTGTGTACAGACACTATAAAACACTATCTCCATATGAAAAGCTTTACAAATAAAACCAGCCCTATTTCTTTATCATTCTGGCTAAGTGAGTTTTGACTTTGGCAGATGGGCTGGTTTAAGTATTTCTAAAACTGCTGATCTCCTGGGATTTTCACGCACAGCAGTCTCTAAAGTTTACAAATGGTATGAAAAACAAAAAACCTCCAGTGAGCTGCAGTTCTGCAGACAGAAACATCTTGTTGATGAGAGAGGTCAGAGGAAAATGTCCGAACTCGTTGGAACTGACAGAAAGGCTACAGTAACTCAGATAACCACTCTTTACAACTGTGTTGAGCAGAAAAGCATCTCAGAATACACAGCAAGTCGAACCTTGAGGGGGATGGGTTAATACAGCAGAAGACCACATTGGGTTTTATTCCTGTCAGCCAAGAACAGAAATCTGAGGCTGCAGTGGGATCAGGCTCACCAAAACTGGACAGTTGAAGACTTGAAAAAATGAAGCCTGGTCTGATAGATATAGATTTCTGCTGAGGAATGCAGATGGTAGTGTCAGAATTTGGCACCAGCAGCGGGAATCCATGGACCCAACCTGCCTTGTGTCAATAGTCCAGGCTGGTGGTGGTGGTGGTGTAATGGTGTGGGAAATGTTTTCTTGGCAATGTTTTGGCTCCTTCATACCAATCAGTCATCATTTGAATGCCACAGCCTATCTGGGTATTGTTGGTGACCTTGTGTGTCCCTTTATGGCCACAATTTACCATCTTCTAATGGCTGCTTCCAGCAGGAGAATGCACCAGGTCACAAAGCAAAGGTCGTCTCAAACTGGTTGATGAACGTGACAATGAGTTCAGTGAACTTCAGTGGCCTCTCCAGTCACCAGGTCTGAATCCAGTAGAACACCTTGGGTATGTGGAGGAACACGAGATGGGCAGCATGAATGTGAAGCTGACTAATCTGTAGAAATGATGTGATACAATTATGTCAACATGGACCAGAATCCCAAAGGAATGTTTCCAACATCTTGTGGAATCCAAGCCACGAAGAACTGAGGCTGTTTTGAGAACAAAGGCAGGCCCAACCCAGTATTGGTATGGTGTTCCTAATAAATTGCTTGGTGAGTGTAGTTTTTAATAGATACTTAAAATTTATTTTTACTGTATCATCAGAAAGAGCTGTAGCCCGCTATTACTGCTCTTGACTGTCTGTATGTGCAGCTCCCCTGCCTGACTGAGTGGCTGTTAGCTAGTTTTGTTGAAGCTGGGGAAAACCACCAGACAACAGCTCGGTTTTCACACCGCACTTGTTCCCAGTCCCAACAGGCAGCTGTTTTCAACCAAATACCTCTAAAAACCCACTGCATTGTACCTTCCCAGTACCAAACAGCAGACAGACAAAGTTAGCAACCAGCTAGTGAACATAGTGGCAAATCTAGCAACTAAAGAGCCAGATATTACCCCATAAGGAGTAGGCGAAGACCAAACCAGAGCAAAAGCGAGAGTGAAAATTTGTATTTGCATTCTTCTGGTAACCAGAAACACAATTCCAATTGAATTTTTCTGTTTTTCTGTGTCTAGTGGTTGTGTAATTAGCCAGCTGTTAGCTAACGTTCACCATGACAACTTTATACAATTATTTGTGCTTATGGGTAGTTCTGCTGCTTGCAAGAAGCCAAACAAATAAATTAATACTATTTTAAATTGAGCTGGATTATACTGAGGGCTGTTAATTTTCCCTCATTAGCAAACTTATTTTCAATTATGGCTGCTCCTCTCTTTAGAGAGGAATCAGTACATCATGTTATAATGAGACAGATTTTCAGACAAGAAACTTGCTCTGATTAGAAGAGTTTCATGAGTGTTTTCAGTTCCTGGGAGAATTTCTAATTGTTAGAGATGCTTTCAGTGTTTTTTCGTTTTTGCTCATTCTGCTTCTCTGGGTTTAGAGCTGTTTACCTTGAGCCGTATTGCTGTGACACAAAATCTTGAACTTTTCAAGTGTCTTTTTATTTTTTAACCACGCTTGTTACTCCCTGAGATGCTGCTTGTGGTGAACAGTGTGCCCCTGTTCTCCCTGTTCAGAGGACAATAGGATGTAATAACACCTCTCAGTGGTTAATCTTTATTCACTGTGAGCACTGTAGGCAAAGTGTTTTATTTACTTAACCTTACTTGGCTCTTACATAAGCAAAATTAAGTGTAAAAAGTGAGTGGACATTAATGTGAAGTAATGATTTCATTTTATTATTTCTTATAGTGATCGTTCAAAGGCTTTATTAACATATTTTTTGAATTCTTTGGCCTGATTGACCTGTGAATAGGGCATGTGAGATTCTTGGTTCATTTAAAATTTAAATAATAATCCTGATACATAATGCATTCTTGAATTAATCAAGGTCATTTTTCAACATTGTTGGCTTTTGTATGGAGAGTTTCCTGTCTTCTTGCCTTTGAATCCAATCATAATGTTAGAAGCCTCTTCCGACATCAGTGTGGACCATAAATAAACCTCATTACCAAACATTTTTAGAATAAACATTTTTTTAAAGGGGATACTACCACATAGTGTCTACATATTGCTATAAAATGAAAAAAAACAGAAAAGGAAATAGTCAAGGTGTCGAAGATGATGAAAGGCTTTTTTGATGGCAGCAAAACTTTCCCAAAAGCCATGCAGTGATGCAGTGATTATTTTAAAGTAAGGGAGAATGGCACTTCATAGGAAGGACTTTTCTGTGAGTGATGGTTGCAGGCTGACATTTTGATTCATGCAATATTCAGCGTTTCTGTTTGATAAATACATTTAGTTTTACACCTTTTCGCACTTGAACCAAGTATCGAAAAAGAATCTCTTATTTCTTGCATTTATATCAGTATTAAAATTGTTGGTTGGATGGTTTTATGCTGTTTGTGAGCTATAAGCACACATACCTGAGACCTCGCTTTACTTCACAGACATTTCTCTGAGCCTTCCTTACTCTATGCTTCATCCCTTTAGGGTAGTGCACCTTTCAGGACATTGGGACGCTGTTTGGTAAAGCAAAGCTGCTATGCTTTCTTTTTTGCAACGACCAGCACACCTTTAATCATATGGCAACACCCTGTTGCACCTTGCAGCAAAATAAAAAGTTGGTTTTAAAGAAGGTGCATCATCAGTTGTGGAGAACTGCATCAGATTCAGAGATAATGGCACTAATGAAGTAGGTATAAATCACTGGCAAGCTGTGTTTAACAGCGGTGGGGCAAAATGGACCATCCGCACAAAGAATTCTAATGAGTGGATGAAGACACAAGACTACAACACATACAGGGAGGGGGTGTTAACTAAGACAAGTTATTGATCAGGACAGGCTTTGCTTTTAGTATCTGCTAAACACAACTACTGTTGTGTGTAGAAGTGGCATTTTAGCATAACTTTAAAAGCTAAACTACTGTTACATCTATCTGCTGATTGTGATCACTCAGGAAGTGATCAAATCATAAGCAATCTGTATAAGCAGCGTACAGTATAGCCTTTATACTATATGCAAGATCAGTGTAACCATGGTAACATGTATGCACGTCAGAACATGAGTTCTGAATGTGCAGTGATATAAAAATAAAAAATGAAAAAAAAATGTAAAAATGTGTTTAATATATACAGTAAATATTTTTTCATTTTGAAGGTGTAACACAAGGTGTGTCCTATGTCAATAAAAAGTCCATTCTCAGTGTATATTGACTGGAGGCTTCACATCACATTTGCGTTAGCTGCATTTGGACCATGATTGCTTTCCAAACTAGTTGTTGATTTCACAAAACCATTTTGTGCATACATGTCTTTAACCTTAGCCCTTTAGCGTCAAACTCTGCAGATCAATTATTCTGCACAGTGGTAACATACAAGTGAAGTAACATTAAGCACAACACATTTTTGAGTTAGGGGGGGCTTTAAGGCTAAATGCAATACAAATCACAAGTCACAATCTTGGTCTTGATTGATTTCCAATTCAAGTCAGAAGTGCACAGCAATGGCATTTTTCTTTATTTTGGCAAGCTATGAAACAGTATAAAACACTTCAAAATGACCATGGCATACCCCAGTGTTTTTATCGCTGTCTGTGATTATACACTTTTTTCCCATTGACTGAAGAGATAGCCTCCCTTGCTTAGATAAGGAGTACGTAATCTTCACATAATATGCTGTTTACACTTTTGTCCTGGTGTAAACTCAGTCTCTGTTTCTCTTACAGTCTCTGTCAGCAGCATGGGACAGCATCTAGGAAAGAGGGAGTCACCCATGGACGGCAAGGTAAGAGTCCTCACTGTACTGTGGGCGCTTTAATGTCTTGTTTGGTGTATGAGGAATAATAATAATATTTTGAAATGTGAGTATGTGTGTAAGCAGTTTGTCACTTGTGATTTGGGAATGAAGTATGTTGGAGAATTTTCTTGTAACCTTATCAGTGTGAACATTGGTTTTTATCAGCAGGACTTTGGACTGTGTAGCAAGCTCAGGCTCTTTCACTCGAACTGATTTATTATTTTCACCGGGCATTCAGTCAGACTATTAATCACTTACCACTTTGCAGCATACATATCTTGAATCTCTTTTGAAAAAGTCACAGCCCATGTAACACAGCACAAAGGTGAAAAATACTAAAATCTTCACAGGGAGTGTATTTATGTCTAAGGTCTATGTGCAGATTTTTTTTTTTTAAGTTTACAAGTGTTTTGATCTATTTCTAAGCAACCTACTTGTTTGTGGTTACAGCTGCTTGCTGTCTCAACTCCAACAATCGGATTCTAAATCCACACGTTATGATAATCACGGTGCCACAGGCAACACTTTATTGTCATCTTTCAAACATATTGAGGAGCCGTAATCTATGAACAACGCACCATCTCATTACTTTATATGAAGAGTTTGGTTGTGGAGAGTAGAGCAGGGATGAAGTGAAGATGACTTTACAGATGTTGAGTGGATGATGTTGCCTGCAGGTTTTTGTTTGGGTTTATATGTATCCATTATTTGGACTTCAAAGTCACTGTACCAGAGTAAGGACCATGTGCATTGTGAAATTAAAAAGAAAACCTTCCTCCTGCCTGTTAGTGCTTTACTGTTATGTTCTTTATCTAAATAAGTGTGGAAAGTTTAACTTAAATTAAGTGATTTTCTTAAAACGGTACAATAAATTAAGGATTTTATTGTGAAAATTCTGCACACTGACTATTTGCAGATAGTTAGCTTTTGAAAGTGTTTGTGCGTAGAAAAATATTTCAGAGGTGATATTTTTGCGCACTACATTTTAAACAATCGCTTTTCTGTAACCGTCAGCATCTGAAGCAGTGCTGTTGTGGCAACATCCAATCCGTGGCTCTTGTGCATCACCCTATGATAACCCCTCGAAACCACAAGCCTCGCCACAACAACGCTCCAAGAGAGAACCCATTCAAACTAGAGAGAATAAATAGATGACTGTGTGCATCAAGGCTGACACTAAACCCTCTCCAGGTACACTTCTCATTTAACCATTGGCTCCGGCGCTATCATCATCAGGATTCTGCTCAGAAAGTTCAGGTGTCTGACATTAATCATCGACCATCTGTATAACTCCAAATCATTATTTCACAGCAGCAACATTTTGTTACCCTGGAAGTCCATTTAGAAAACACAGATCCCCCCCCCCCCCGTTTATCTGTTCTGACAGAAGTGAAAGGTATGAAATTTTGATGTTTCAGTGCACTTGCATCTTGTAATGCTGTTGAGTCAGATCTTATGGTTAAACCAGTAGACCGGATTAAAGTTTCAAACAGAGAGATGTATTGCCGGCTGATGGATTGTGTTTCCTGCTGTTATAAGTCAGTAAGTGGGCAAAACTGTTGAAACAATAGCAATTATTGCTCTGGGATGGATCAGTGAGTTTATACTCTAAAGTTGAGAAAAAGAAACCCTTTATAGCAATGCTTTGGTATAGACGGAAGGTATGAATAGATTTGAATTAAGGTCTAGTGGCAAATGAAGTGCAGTTTTCCTCTTTTTCTTTTCTAACAAAGTCGTCAAGTACCTCACAAAAGGGTTTTTTAATTAGCGAGGAGGCAAGGTGTTCTGCTGTGCCCTGGAGCTAGTACTTGACAAAAAATGTCTGCCTCTTAGTGCGCTGTAATTAAATAGAGCAAATTTGTCTGAGAGATTTTTTGACTCATCTTACTGCTCCATGAGTGCAGAAATTACAGGCCAGCCACTGCTCCTGTACGCCGAGCGCGGAGGAGGATCGGGCTTAAACTGGGAGATTAATGTAATTTAATGACATCACGTAATTAACCCCAGCTTTGTTTAAGTCCTTTTTGTCAGAGCTTTTCAAAATCGGAGTGAATATAATCAGTTTGGTCCATTATGGCCGAGGCTGCAATCAGATTGGAAGAGGATGCAAGCTTATAGTGAGTGGACCTAACCCTGCACTGTGAGCAAGGAGGTGTAGAAAGAAAATGTCGGCATTTGAGGCTGTGGGCAGCATCATAAACCTGCAGTCTGCCCTGGTGGTCTCGGACTATCTGGCCGGTGCCTGTAATGGACAGAGTGTAATGTTGGCGTGCTGGGGAAGAAGGGAGCCCCGACCAGCAGGGATACTGATGGCTCATCCCAGACATGATTTGTTTTCTTTGCCTGCAAAGCACACTCTGGAGAGAGAGGAGCAGGAGCCAGAGAGGTGGATTAATTTGTCAAGTGTGAAGCTGAGAGGGGAGGTGTTAGAGCAGCATGTATCACGAAATCAGCTTTATAATTACATTGTGTACCTCTCGACGTCTGTCGTTTGTTTTTCCCTTTCTTTTTGGCCTGATTATCGTGACTTCAAAGTCAAACTAAAGGGCTGGCAAAACAGCTAGTTGTCATAGTGACAGTCAAGCTGGAACAGAGCATGACAGAGTAAGGGGGGATGTGTTTAGATGTTGTTGTCTGAGCCATGATCCCTCACCCAATCCCTTATCCTGTCAGGACAGGTGCCGTGTACCTGTACCTCTTTTGCCAAACCTCAAGAGAGCCTCTGACAAGATGTTTCTCTCTCAGCCATCTGAAATGTTCACACTGCACATATTTTAGAGCCTTAAATCCCACTTGGAATTACAGGATAGTAACACTGGCCCGGCTCCTCAGTTTTGTGTTTTTGTCAGAGTAGAAACAGAGGTGCGTAGTTTGCTCAGACATTTGTAATGTGTCGGCGCTGGTTAGTGCACACTACAAGATTTTGGAGGAACAAGAATTCCTGATGGATTTAAATTCAGCACTAAAGTACTGTATACCCCCAATTATAGGGGAGTACAATAACAGGATAACACAGAAATATTAGCCCTGGTCCTCTATGACATTACCTTTTTCTTTTGAGTGTGGGTAGTCAATACTGAATTGCAGACATTGGCACATAGTGTAGTATGCCCAGATCTTGCCAGATTTACCCATCATTGCGTCCAAACCTAAAAATTTCTTCAATAAATAAACCTAAGGTAGACGCTCACTCAGTCACCTTGTCTGATTCTACAAATTCAGTCATTTTATGTCACATCTCTTATGATCTAGCTCCCCTGACAATAAAGGGAAAAAATCAACATATAATGCATCCGCTGTTAAAAAAAAAAAATACGTTTGCAACACACCTTACATTTCTAACCTCATATGTTGTTTGTGTGGCTGACTGGCCAACCAGAGACGATGTGACATTTCATGTTGAGATACTTCCTGCCCAGCTGCAGTGAAAGGAATTATTATTTTTTTTAGCTCTCTCAGTGAATGTCAGGATGTGGTATCAAGGCCTAAGAGTCACAGTGTATACTTTATTTTAACTAGATTTACCATTTTCTACTGAAGCTGAACAATCAGAGAGAAATCTATCAGAGAGAGACAGAGATAGCTTCTCCACTGACAATAACCAGACTTGAGCACAGTGCAGCCAATGACATACTGCATTTTTAGAGCATACTGTAACTGTCACTTTTCTCAACTTGTCTTGAAAAACCGTTTGACAAAAGCGACTCTCTCTGACTCTTGCTACATGATTGCTGATGCTGTAACCATCTCCAATGCTCTTTTTTATGTACATGTATAACCTGCAGTACAGTTCGTATTCTCAGATGGTGTCACAGGTCTTTTTGGGAAATGTAGGAAATCAGTATAAGAAGAAAAAAATCGATTGCCGTTCATTTTGTGAAATAAAGGAAATTACTAACTGAGGGAGAATCAGATTAGGTACATTGCATAAAGGTGGGTGCACAAAAATAAAAAACCTTGTTTCAGTGTGTAGCTGTAAACACATGACATACTAGAATTCGTTAATGAATAACTAGTGGCGTCTGACAGTGGTAAAATTATCTCAGCTGTTGACCTTATGCTGCCTGTCCATTTTTTCATTTGTTCTATTTTTGGTTTTGTTTTTTAAACTTCTGCTTGCTATTGCCAACTATGGTTAAGTACAAGTCGAAAGTCATGTTCCTGATTGTTTTCACACAACGTAGTATACATTATTCAAAGTTGGGAACACACGTCCACATTTTAGAGGAGGTCAGAAGGACTGACCAACACTCTTTTCACCCAACTATGTAAGATAATGTATATTTATTGAGACTATAATTTGGAATGATTGGCTTATTATACATTAAGAAGCCCATGCTGTGGAAAACTGTACAGTGTGTAATACTGTAAGAAACCCGTCACTATTTTATGATAAAATTGACCATGCGGATCACCAGTGCTGTGTGGGAGAAGAGATCTAATTAGAATCATTGTGTAAATATCAGTCAATGTTTGTCAGACTGCTGTAGAAGAAATTATCTTGTTTTCTTCCAGCTTTGGTAGTCTTTCATGCTCTACCAATTTGTTAATGCAAGACATTCCCACTTCTGGTGTAGACAAGAGGTTAAAAGACAAAATAACGGAGTTAGAGCACTTACTAAAACGCATAAGGACAGTAAGATCAGACTTTTATTTTGTTCCAACATGCACCCCGTTTGGCTTCCTAGCTAACATGCTTGTTTACATTTTAAAACAGTATGTTTTCACTTTTACCATGATAAGAGAAAACCACTTCAGGGTGAGGACTAACCGATTTGTTTGGCAAACATAATGCTATCTCTGGCAATGTTGGCTGGCTGTGAGGGTGTAAAGCTGGACTGGCAGAAAATAAAAATCCACAGTCCTATTACTGAAATTTCTGAAATGAAGACTCAAGTCTCCAGATGAGGGAGCTTGAGGCTCAGCTTGTTGCTCACTAGCTCTCAGAAACTATCAGCTCCACCATTGTGTGCAATTAAAGCAGTCTATGTATTGTGAGCAGCCCAGCAGGCTTGTCTCGCCTGTTCCTCTGTGTGTGATCTGTCTGGAGAGACAGTAACATCTGAATCACAACTACACTCCTCCTATCCTATCCCAAGTCTTTACCTATTTGATTTGCTGTTAGGTTTTACCTAACATGCCAATGCTACACACAAGCACAAAGTAGAAACTGGGATTCTATTGGTTGTTGGAACAGTTATATGTTCTTTAAGTGAAGATGTAGCACATCACTTTTTTCCTCATTCTGTGTGTTTTGTGTTTTATTTGAGTTATCACATATTACAGGATGTTTGGCCTATGGTAGGGAAGAAACTCAACTGAATCTTCTTAAAGTTATGATGCTCTCTTCTCATACTGAGCTTGTACTTGCATGGACAAGATATGAGCTTTAGAAAGGCTTACACAAAAGCACCACCCAATATCTGAATGTAACATTTCTGCCCCGTGGCAGTTTGACCCTCATTAGATAAATTGAATTACTTTCTCATAGCTCTAATTAACAGATGGATGTTAGAGATTTATGATTGTCCTCTTGACATTTGATGAACATTATTACAATATAAACGTGGCCTTTTGAAGGTAGAGCTACAGAGACTCCTCTGTGTCTAGTGCTTTTTATATCTTAGTGAAAAGGTGAGATGAAATGTGTATACTCCATTTGTCTTCCATCTCTGAAGGACAGGACGGAACAGGACACAGCTATCACCGAGCCATGGATAGGAATAGGAAATTGGATTCCTTTGAAAATATCATATCAGATGTTGGAATCACTGTACTCTTCTTCCATTCTCTCTACTTGAATGTAAGGAGTGCTTAGGCAGATTGAACCCCATTCAATACCCTAGGACTGAATTTGCGATCACACGGCTGAGTGGAGCTAAAGTGGCAACCACCTCGGCTGAGTGTGCGAGTCTGAGACGCTTATCAACCAAGCAAACACACTCACAGACATTAGCCTTAATATCTTTTAAGCAATATATGTGAAACAGCCAAAATCCTCCAGCAGCTTTAGAGACATACTTCTTGTGGTTTTTTTTAAATGCCCTCGTAAGTGACTCTTGTTAAGCCCTACCCCTCTTAGTTATTGTTCTTACACTCCATGTTAACACGGCACATATTTACAGGTGATTCGTTTTAAAGAGAGAATCTGGTCAAAGCCTGAGGCTAATGCTGCATGTACCAGACATGGATATACATAGTGTATTGTAGTGTAACATCAGAGCTAGTTACTCTTTGTATTAAAGGAAAAAGTGGAAGATCAGACTGTTATTTTATTCCAAAATAACCCTGTGTGGCTGCTTAGCTTACAAGTACACATTTAAAACAGTATGTTTTCACTTTTACCATGATAAGAGAAAACCACTTCAGGGTGAGGACTAACCGATTTGTTTGGCAAACATAATGCTATATCTGGCAATGTTGGCTGGCTGTGAGGGTGTAAAGCTGGACTGGCAGAAAATAAAAATCCACAGTCCTATTACTGAAATTTCTGAAATGAAGACTCAAGTCTCCAGATGAGGGAGCTTGAGGCTCAGCTTGTTGCTCACTAGCTCTCAGAAACTATCAGCTCCACCATTGTGTGCAATTAAAGCAGTCTATGTATTGTGAGCAGCCCAGCAGGCTTGTCTCGCCTGTTCCTCTGTGTGTGATCTGTCTGGAGAGACAGTAACATCTGAATCACAACTACACTCCTCCTATCCTATCCCAAGTCTTTACCTATTTGATTTGCTGTTAGGTTTTACCTAACATGCCAATGCTACACACAAGCACAAAGTAGAAACTGGGATTCTGTTGGTTGTTGGAACAGTTATATGTTCTTTAAGTGAAGATGTAGCACATCACTTTTTTCCTCATTCTGTGTGTTTTGTGTTTTATTTGAGTTATCACATATTACAGGATGTTTGGCCTATGGTAGGGAAGAAACTCAACTGAATCTTCTTAAAGTTATGATGCTCTCTTCTCATACTGAGCTTGTACTTGCATGGACAAGATATGAGCTTTAGAAAGGCTTACACAAAAGCACCACCCAATATCTGAATGTAACATTTCTGCCCCGTGGCAGTTTGACCCTCATTAGATAAATTGAATTACTTTCTCATAGCTCTAAGTAACAGATGGATGTTAGAGATTTATGATTGTCCTCTTGACATTTGATGAACATTATTACAATATAAACGTGGCCTTTTGAAGGTAGAGCTACAGAGACTCCTCTGTTTCTAGTGCTTTTTATATCTTAGTGAAAAGGTGAGATGAAATGTGTATACTCCATTTGTCTTCCATCTCTGAAGGACAGGACGGAACAGGACACAGCTATCACCGAGCCATGGATAGGAATAGGAAATTGGATTCCTTTGAAAATATCATATCAGATGTTGGAATCACTGTACTCTTCTTCCATTCTCTCTACTTGAATGTAAGGAGTGCTTAGGCAGATTGAACCCCATTCAATACCCTAGGACTGAATTGGCGATCACACGGCTGAGTGGAGCTAAAGTGGCAACCACCTCGGCTGAGTGTGCGAGTCTGAGACGCTTATCAACCAAGCAAACACACTCACAGACATTAGCCTTAATATCTTTTAAGCAATATATGTGAAACAGCCAAAATCCTCCAGCAGCTTTAGAGACATACTTCTTGTGGTTTTTTTTAAATGCCCTCGTAAGTGACTCTTGTTAAGCCCTACCCCTCTTAGTTAATGGTCTTACACTCCATGTTAACACGGCACATATTTACAGGTGATTCGTTTTAAAGAGAGAATCTTGTCAAAGCCTGAGGCTAATGCTGCATGTACCAGACATGGATATACATAGTGTATTGTAGTGTAACATCAGAGCTAGTTACTCTTTGTATTAAAGGAAAAAGTGGAAGATCAGACTGTTATTTTATTCCAAAATAACCCTGTGTGGCTGCTTAGCTTACAAGTACACATTTAAAACAGTATATTTTAATTTCCAATCTTGCAAGAGAAAGGCTTTTAAGGGGAGGACTAATTTGTGAGTTAATGCTAACTCGGGTAATTTTGGCCAGTTGCTGGACTGTAAATATCTCCCTAAATCCAAGAGCAGGACAGAGCTGCTAATGTTAGCCCAAAATCTGATAGCAGCCAGGATTGACCTCCAGACTGTTGGGAAATATGTCAAAGTTGATGTTGTAGTTGTGAATAGGTCTTTTTTTATTGTTTGTGTGTGTGTGTGTGTGTGTGTGTGTGTGTGTGTGTGTGTGTGTGTGTGTGTGTGTGTGTGTGTGTGTGTGTGTTATGTCACTTGTAACCCTATAATTGATGTAACCTAGTTAGGTAATGATGTGCTCCTCGGCCTTGGAAGAAATGCTTGGTTGCTACTGTAGGTAGGTTAGCTAGTTAGCTAGTTAGCGGGACATGCTAACGATTGCAACTTGTGTTAGAGCAGACACACACACTCCAATCCTTACGCCTTCGCTCTTGTGTTTAGAGAGGCTACACCACCAACCAAACTCATTAATTTCAGAGTATCACCCTTATTGTAGCCCATGGCACACCGCTACAACATGTTGAGAAATCCAGAGCTTGACAGAAATGCCGTGCCTGCTTACAGTTTTTGAGGGGATTAGCAAACAGTTAGTGCAAGTGAGAAACTGTCAGTTCTCTCAGTCACATCAGTTAGTGTGGAGTTTTCACAGAGACAACAGAGCATCTTAAGATACATTGGCTTCTACTAGCTGGTTAATGGACAGATGTAAGAGCTCATTCACCCCTTTATTATCATCTGGGTGGAACCTGGACATAATGAGATCTTAGGGAGGTTGTAGTGATGGGGGAGGATATGTACATTTTTGTGATAGTGTTCTGTAATTAGGAGAAATCTGGTATAATTTAGAAACCTAAAACATCATCAGGTGATGGCAAAAAAATAGCAGGAGCCTCTCAGGAATACATAATTGGCAAGTGTGATGCTAATTGAGCTGCTTTCCTGATCTCCTTTACATGCCCCAGGGTCAGGCGATGTTTTACCATCTCTAGCATCAACCTCTAGGGAAGCTATGCTCAACAAGAGCTATATTTAATAAGCCACCAGTGGCGAGTAGGTGTGAAGTCACGCTGACAGCTGCTGCCCAAGGCTGGCATTAAGCTGCTGCTCTAGTCCACTTAGGAAAATTGCCCACATATTTTTTTTCCTCCATTTTCTCCTATTGCCCCATTTGCTATTAATGAAGGCCAGATACAGTGGAGGAGAATAGTGTGGTAGCAACAAGCTAATGGTATTTTGAAAGGTGTAGGCTATAATACACAGTAATTGGGTAAAAATTGTTACTTATTCTCAGTTTTGTTAGCTATGTGTCCAGAATGCTGTTCATATTTTAACTGTTTCACTTAAGCCAAAGGAATAAAAGGTTTGTTATTTAAATTTTAAAATGCCCCAAAAGCCCCAGTGTGTGAATATCCAGCCCTATGACACACCTCAGCATCCAAAGATATCAGTTCAACCCAGTCACCATCAGCTCAGCTCCTGGAATGTGGATTTGTCTTTGTATTGCTATTGCTAATGTGCCAGACTGTAGGAACACAGTGGTAATATAAGCTTTATCAGTGCACAAAAATCCAAGTACAACTTCTTTCTCTGCCTTGATTTTTTTGTCTCTCTACAGTAACATTGATTGAGAGACCTTTGGTTCAGCCTTTTTTTGGTTATATTTTTGTTATATATATATATATATATATATATATATATATATATATATATATATATAAAACAAACTTTGGCAGAAAATTGTCTATTCATGTAGGACCTTATTACTCACAGTAAGACAAAGTAGGTTTTCAGGGCCTTTAAGAAACCTCTTGAAGTCTCTTAAATTTATGAGCATCTTTAAGTCAAAATAAATTTGATGAATATGTTTTTGTTTTTAAGCTTGCGAGTAGGACTAAAAGTAAAGACATAAGGCCAGTATTGCGAAATAGTTAAGATAGCAGTCACCCTCTATCTACAGTATAGTGGGATTATTACTTTAGTGTAGATTCATTATCAAGCTCTTTGAAATACACATGTGTTCGTATATAATTAAATCGGAATAGAGTATTCAATCTGTTATCTGTTCATATCAAAGCTACTTACATAATTTGTTTGCATAATTGAAAGGACAAAGAAAATTTCCAAAGCATGGCACGTGTTGAACTCTGCATGATTTGCATGAGCAAGTGATTGCAAACCACACTTGTTCACCCCACCTCGGCTGACAGGACATTGTCACATTTCCACTTGTCTGTATGCTCACTCAGTGGTGAGCAACGTGCCCACCGTTTTTGAATGCCGGTCTTGATTCCCCATGCTGGCAAACCCGCTCGGAAGTAGAAACTGGGGATGTAAGTTTACGCTGTCATCAGGGAGGAGAAGGGAATCAGTAAGAGGATTTTATAAAACTTGAGGATTAGCAAATGCAGATATTTAGTTCAAAGGAGCCACTAAATAAAAACAAGTAACCCAGTCTACAGTAACTTGTGATGAGTGGCTACAAAAGGAATAAACACGGCACAGGTTGTTAGTTTTAGTGCCAGGCATGGAATATTAATTTGTCTGACCCAGTGACTCACAAGTGCCCGCACAGGTGGGCATAACAATACTGCTTGCATAATGCTGAAGTTATGACTTCATCCGACTAATAAATGGAGAAATTTCAGTCTTTCTGATTGTCCTTCGATTTTCTCGACAACCGTTCATACAATCCACTTCAGACTTCACGTGTGTATTGTTGAGGACCCAAGGAAGTGCAGTGTCGACTGAATGTTTTTGGATGAGCGGTTCTCGGGAAACGCAGAAACAGAAACATTAAACGACAGTGGGTTAGGGCTGGGGCGACTCATCCACGCAGTTTGGCTGTTGTATATTTTCTGTTTCATTTACATAAAGATGTATAATAATAATAAGACTAATAATAAAACCAATAATTGTAATAATAGGGCCAATAATAATAATAAAACTAAATATAGGCATAATAATAATAAAAATAATTGTAGCAGTTGGTGTTGAGCAAGATCATAGGGGCAGGAGGTGATTTGCAGTCACAGATCCAGTCTCTGCAGCTCCAGAGGCAGAAATACCTGCAGAAAGCGACAGGAAGAGAGAGGAGAGAGACGAGAAAGCACAAGACTACAGGAAGGAGAAGAAGCCAAGTTACTAACATGCATTAATGGAATATGAATAAGTACAGATGGAGAGGGAGAGGAGGAGAGAGGAGCTTGGTGCATCATGGAAAGTCCCCCGGCAGTCTAGGCCTGCAGCAGCATGACTAGGAGATGGTTATTGCAGGCCTATTAATCTGCATTGGTTTTATCTAGCTGTACCTAATAAATTGGCCAGTGAGCGTATGTGTCGCAGCAGTCCTTTTGAATGTGTGGTCCAGTATTTTATGATATTATTAATATCATAACACAGCAGTGACGGGAATATTAGATGATGATGATTAGATGATTGAATAAAATAATGAACTATCCATGAGATAACAAGCACGTGTTGAACGTGCGCTGCACCAGTGTAGATAGATAGCCTGAATCAGACCAGATCTGGCAGCGAGTTGCAGCAAAATTGCAGAATCAGTTTTTCTACGTATCTGATAAGCTTGATAAGACAGACATCTGTTATTTCCATTGTAAAAGCTAATTATGTCAATTACTTCCTATGTTTTTCCAACACATTAGCCTGGGTCAGCCAGTGTTGTATCACAATGCTGTCAAAACTGCCAATTTACGGAGAAAAAATGACACAGAAAACATCTATGAACTGCAGTTGTTGATCGAGTATTTTGACTATTTCAGTTATTATTTGGTTCCGTTTTGTTTTATTATATGTCACACCGCCAGGTTCCCCGGTTATCCTGCAGTCAGCTGTAGCGACAACAGCTAAAGAAACATTGGAAACATTTCACTGAACAGGCAAAATCAATCACCGAAAACTTACTGATGATTATTGATGGTTATATGTGCTTATTGGCCTTTGTTCTATAATCTCAACTGATGAGATTTAAATAAGGTGTGATCATGATGCAAAACATGTTAAGTAAATCACAAGATCTTTATCAAGTCAGTCCCGGAAGGAGAGATTCACAGCTCTTTTCCCACCTGACACAAGGAACTAGTCAGTCACAGTACAGACAACAGCTCTCATCTGGTTTGACTTTACCAGTTCAGTCACTTTTTTTCTATTCTCTGCACATGCTTACAGTAGCCTTTTCACCTCAAGAGCTCAAGATGGCAGTGTTAATGTGAATATGAATGCATTTGTAGACTATTGGCAGAGTGTCACTTTTCAGCCACTGCCCTTGGCTGTATTTTGTTTATCATGTTTTGCCTCATTCCGCCAGAGTGCTATCCTTTGAGTCATATGAAACATGCCAACTTCTGATTAATAGAAAAAATAATCGCACAAAAGCAGGCTTTCATTCAGAAGGAAAACTGAAATATTGTCACACATCACATATTTGTCTGCATTTGAACAACTTTCTCTGGGCTCCTAGCAGATATTTGACACTTAGGGATAAGCATAAATATTGAAAATTATAAAGAATTACACAAAATGGAAAAAAATATCAGTAGTGGTGTGAATACATTAGGCTTTATCTGCTTTATATTTTAAACAGTTGTCATACTGTTGAGTACTTTAACAGTTTAGAACAAGTCTGATTAGTTGGGGTACGTTAAACATTCCATACATTTTCAAAAAATGAATCAAAGAGCTTTTAATAACTTTAACAAAAAATGTATATTTTTGCACATCTATCCCAAATAAACATGTACGAAAGATGAATAAGTGTATGTTACTATAAAAGATCGGGAACAATTAATGTCCTTGTCTAAACCAGAGAAATCGCAAGCATAGTCTGAAGCCATCACTTGCGTTACAGACTGAATCCTGTCTAAAATTCTGATGAAAATGAAACATATACAGTTTACAACCGGCATCAGAATGGGCACATCTCAGTGTGTACAGTACATGATTCAGAATTTGTAGCAGCTTCTTTTGAATATTAAATGAATAGTTCTGAGTATAATTCTGCTGTAATTATAAAGCCTAAATGGGTGCAACTCTCTCTCTCTCTCTCTCTCTCTCTCTCTCTCTCTCTCTCTCTCTCTGTCTCTCTCATTTTGTCTCTTTGTTTTTCTCTCTTTGCTCTGTTGCCATGGTACCTCAGTGCCTCACCTCTTTAATCTTTTTCTGTGCTCCTATTAAAGGCTTCATCACCTGAATCCAAAGAAGCCCAGACAGCAGCAGCAGCAGCAGCAGAACCTGAATCTCAGGATGAAGTCTTTGGTAAGAGGTCAAAACACATGTTGAATTTGAATTTACATGCATATCAACATTTGTTACACTTACATACATATTTTTATACTCTGAGCTGTTTAAATAATGAATTAGATATTGAAAGAGAGTTAGCAGTGAGGATGATCAGGCAAGTCCACCCCTATTGAGCAGACTAAAGAATGGGTTCCACATCAGAAACTCTACCACCATAAACAGAATCCCTTCTACTGCCAAATGTGACTGACGATTCCTCAGTTATCAGTCTGTTGTGTTAAAATTGCTCCTGTAAAAGCCATAGCAGCTTCAAGGACTTGTACAGTCCTGATCAAAATTATTGACACCCCTGAATTTCAAGTACATAATTCAGAATATCCTCAGAAGTTAATGCAAATGAGCCAATTTTGTGTAACCAGAATATTTGAATAAAATATCCAAGGTTTCTAAACAAAAGAGGAAAAAAACAAAACCAAAGTTGAATAATAGTGAAAAAATACAAACACAAAATTTAGCCCAGGCGGTTCTTGCCAAGGCCTTAGTCATTAAGCACAATGGAAGCAATGAAATGTGGGTACCAAGAAATCAGCTATCACTAAAAAGATAGCTTTTAATCCATATTGACATGGTAGCTCCTATTAACTCAGCTATCTGCTATCGGTTTTTTGTTGTTTGTTTTGCTTTTTTTTTTTTTGCAACAATGAAAGGCTTCGGCTTCACAACGCTCAGAAGCTAATAATCCCGTGGCGTGACATTTGTTGAGCAGGCTGGCAGGTGAAAGGTTAGCACTCACTAGTGATTAATGCGACTCAGAAGTTTGTGAAAGCCTCATAATCAGAAAATCTCAGAAGTCAGTGTTCCATGCACCCCGAAGTTTCATTTCCCACAGTTTTGTGACGTGTTTGGTGTTAAGGACAGGGGTTAGAAAGTTCCTATGTAATACTGCAGCTCAGCAGATGAGGGCAGAGTCTGATTCGCCACAGAGGACATCTGTAGGTTGGCACTAAGCTGATTGACTTCAACGCTAGGTTCTTCACTAAATATGATGAAGGGGATTATCCCTGAGATCTGAAGAAGATGGCAATTGCTGGTGCAAATTTGCTGAATTCTTCTTTTTTAATTCTAATCCCACACAAATAAGATTGGACTTTCTGATTGGATAAACTATATACTGTAACACTAAGCACACTATTTTATATACCACATTAAAGCTTGGTCATAATAGAACAAGCCTTATAAAATAATATAAAAGAAAAGCTCAACCAAGACTTATCTTTAATTGCAAGTTTACAAGACCTTTCCTGTGAAATAAGCATCTTCAGTGTCTTTTTTTTCTCCTGTGAATGAAAGCATTAGTGTCTCTGAGGCTTCCGTTGGTTCTTGTCACCTCTGATGATAGGAGCTGAGTGAAGATGCAGCCTCAGACACTTCCCAGGGTGAAGGAAATGATTTTTTTATCCTCGCATACAATATGTGTTGTGGCCAAACACCGGCGAGCCAAAAAAGTAATCTCACCAAGTAATGAGGAGAGGCAGAAGTTTGTGAGAAGGAAAGTTGGTTTTTCATTCTGCAAGAGAATAAAGCCCTCAAGACCCTGACCACATTTGTGTAAGAGGAGCACCGGACATTCCAGCGATAGGGGATGGAACACAAGTGCAGCCTGTTTTCTTGCCTCTGTGTCAGTCCCGATTGTTTTCAGGGTGAGCTGAGGTGAAATGCAAGAGAAGGGAAGGATTTGGCCACGTGAACTGACTATAGTAGCACAAGAGATAATAGCGTGCTTGTATCAGCTTCTTTGAGGGTGCATTTATTAAAGGGTGGAACAGCATGAGTTGTAAATGGCTGGTGCCAAAAACTTTTTTTTGGATTACCTCTGCTTTTATCCACTATTATTTGCCAGTAGATTTCAACAGCCACTTTGAGGGTTAAAACATCCAGATCATTACAATGATCCCTTTCTTCAAGATCTCTCTTCTTCAGTAGAATAGCCACTGAGCCTCACAGGCAGATAAAATGTCTTCACTGAACCCCAGAGATTATTAAAATATTAGGAAGTTTCATCGTCCTCCATGTGACACAAATAATAATTTCATTTTCATTTTCTCTCTGTCTTTTTGCCCCCGCCATCACCACCACTACTACAGCTGTTGCCATTATGATGACGACGACTTATACCAGGGCTAACTTCTGAATAATTTTCAAATTAAAATTGCGTTTCAACATAGTGCAGTTTTTGCATTGCAAGAGCTGCAGCTCTATCCAGGCTGTATCTCATAATTATTAACAATGTCTTATAGGCTAAAAGAGGTGGAAGAAATCTTCAGCAACTCTCGATTTTGCCGGCAATAATGTCACTAGCAAGTTTACTCAGCTGTAGCTAATTAATACTAATTGTGTGAGCTGCCTAACTGGAAAAGGCAGCTCTTGGCTGTCTGGATATAATATGCTCTCCGCATGCCTGTATCTGTATTATTTAACTCGGCCAAAGAGATTGTTTGATGGAGAGATTTTGAGGCTTGAAAAGATAGAGAATGGCCTGTGTCTTCATACCGTTACTTTATACAGAGCGGACCAACAGAGTGGTGAGTCCGTTTCCACATAAATGTTCTAGCTGACTCCATTGCGTAAATCTAAGACAGTTGTCGAGTAAATGAACTATACAGGCAGATAGTGAGCAGTAGAAAATTCTACTTCAGCTTCTAAGCATGTTTATTATTAGTATTAGTATTCGTTTTCGTATAATTGATAGTAGTAATAGCAGTTTCACTGCCAATATCCAATTTGTACTCTGATTATTTACTCTCTTTCACTCTCTTATCACTATTTTTCCATAAATTAAACTCCAGGCTTGTATTGGTGGTTTACATAGTGTAGTACTGAATAACTTGGGTTTGTAATTAGCATAACAACAAGCTTATCTTGTTTCTAGAGGATAACAACCTGAAGAAATGATGCAGTGGCTGGTTACTAATGACCAGGCTTCTTTTTACATCAACTTCTTATTTCATATGGCTTGTATTTCTAGAGTGAAATTGACTAATTCAGATAACATTTGGTAAGACTTCAGGATTAAATATGACACCATCTACTCAATTATTTTCAAATATGATATTAAAAAGTGGCGTTATAGCTATTTAGAACAGCTACATAAATATTCACTTATAATAATAGAGATAAACTGCTGGTAAGTCACCTTTTGACAATATAAAAGTTCAGATATTTAATTGACCATCCTCAAAACATACAGTTGACAGCTTTTCACTTTAGCTGCTGGACCTATCATTAGCATAACAGATTGACAGGACTAGCCATCTGCCTCGCAGTTATTAAACCTGGAGCTCCTAAATAAGCAAACCTTTAAGGTAATAAGCTGAAAACCATGACATAATAATACTAATAACGATAATAATAATAATAATACAGATATAGAGGAATCTGGTCTGATCGTGTCATGATTATAAAACAAATACGAAATTCAAACTGCATTAGAGGGTGATGGGCACTAACCAACTGATTTTCAAAGAAAGAATAATATTGACTTAATATTAAGCAAAACCAATTCAACCTAACTGCACTGTGTTTCTCTATGTGTGTGTACGCGCATGTATGCATGACCGAATTTGTGTGCGTTGATAACTGATGTCATGTAACTGCAGCTTCTTTGAGGATGCGATGATGCCTCCTTGTGCAGAGGGAAATACAGTGTACAGTTCCAGAGAGCCACCACTCTTCTCTTGCTGTTCACACTGACTCTTTATTATCAGCAGAAAAGTTATGCCTTGCAGTGGCTCCGTCAGATCGATCTGTTAGCCACTTGATATACTCCCTCTCTTGCAGGTAATTAATGTCCCTTGTGTTAAACACTGCTCATTGATCAGCATGGGGCAGACTTAGAGGATCCACCATTGACACTAGTGATACTTCAAAGCAGCCACCCACGCAAAACACAGTTTCATCATTTGAGGCCTTTGAGGACGATGTAGTATCAAGGCAGAGACATGAAATTATCTGAATTACAGTAGCTTATGTACTAGCAACCAAGGTTGTTTATTACTTAAGTAATTCTTTTTGACATGACCTTTAAATCACTCATGATGAAATGCTATTATTTTCTCACAACTAGTCTCTTGTTTAACCTCAGTTCCTCACATAGATGCTTCTGGCAGCTCATGATTAAAACACAAATTAATTAGGTTGAGGTTTAAGTGGCGCTGTCTTTAAAATGGGAGGTGAGCAGCAACCTAAGATGTGATCTGACTGCAGTGTTCAGTACTCGGGTTTTCTAAGACGTTTGCTTCAAAGTGAACATTATTGAGCTGAACCTAACCCATGAAGAGAAATAATGAGCTTGGTATTTAGATTTTTTTAATCTGGTAAATGAAGAAAGGTGATTAACATCTTAGAAGCTCTGCTTAAAAAGCAGTTTGTCTTAATTAAGGTTTGGTAGAGGGGTAAGTGGAAATCAAAGCTCTTTCATATTGTGTATTTTGTTATGGGTCAAAAAGCGGCTTCAAAACATCTCAGTACTCATGTGTCGATTCCACTGTGATGTTTAATGTTTAACAGGGTCTTTGTTCAGTCAGCACTGCTCTCAGATAATGTATCAAAATCCCATTTTCTTTCCAGTTTCCAACTCATACTGAGGGAACATTGCTGTTAGGATACATTTAAATCCCTCCTCCCACCTGTGTACCAAGGCTGAACTAATTTAGCGCCATTAGGTTGATTCAGGGTGCGGGCAAAGGGAAATAAAAGGAATTTCCACCAAATTGACACGGTGTGAGTGGTTTATGACGGGCAGGTTAGCAGTGCTTTATAGGAACCTGTTTTGGTGTGGTTGTCATCAGCAGGCGTCATGACTCATCCTGGCCTGTCCAGTGTCTGGGGATGTCTCCATGCAGCACTTCCTGTTTGCAGTCCTTTTCCACTAAAGGGCAAACACCACCATCAGCTGTGTGGCTGTTAAAAGCCCATTATGGCTCCATTACCTGGCCCAGTCTGCAGCAGGCCCCCACTCAGCAAAACAGACCCCCTCTATGTGTCTGTCTGCCTGTTCCGTCATGACTCTGTCTGGGTCACTGTTTCTTCATCATCACAGGGTGAACTGAGGAGAAATTAATAGCAGATTTGGATAGAAACTCAGGAGAGCCAGAGAAAAGTGGGATGGCCTTAGCAATGGTTGCCTGACCTGACATCTTAGGGCAGCGTACCTGAAAGGGGTATACAGATGGTTTTGTATGTCTAAGTCCATTACTATAAGAACATATGCGATGATGGGCTAGACAATTCTTTCATATATTGTGAGCCATTTGAATTTTTTCTGACCCTACCAAGACCACTCCCTGTTAATCAGTGTACTGTAGATAAAAATCAAGCACTAAGGGAAATTAATCTTCAAGCTGTCAGGTTCATACAAAGTGAAAACCTTTGGACCCCACTGTATGTTTTTTAATTTCAGAATACATCTAAGTACACAAAGGCTTTTAAAGCAAGTTAAATCCTCCCAGCAGGCCAGCCGTTAGGAATTATGGACAGGGGGACAGAATTTTCCAAATAGGGCCCCTCATCCACACCAACTCCGGCACCACCACCAGCAGCCACCCACTCTAAGCTCTAATACCAACACAGCCAGTTTAAGATAAGCTCTTGGCCTTTAGCCTTGTAGTGACACAGATGGAGTCTCTAACAACCGTTTCCAAATCCAGTGTTATAGACCCAGGCCATGATCTGTTTACTCAATATGATTATAAAGTCAGTTATTTCAATTTTTTTTCTTTCAAATTAGTCTGTGACAGTTATATTCATCATTTTACCTTAAAACAAAACAGGAAAAAAAAAACTTTTGAAACCAATTGTTGGTGGCATTCTGACTTAGCCGGTCAGGTCACGGCACGTGTGGTCTGCATATCGGACCTGCCAAGTGTTTTCGACCGCACCATTTTCACAGCAAGCAGGTGGGGTGTCAGATAACAAGTTGGAATGTGTTTTAACAGATACTTGAAGAAAATAAAATACAAAACAAAATCATACAGACTGAATAGATTGTATTTATATGATCTAGTGTAAAAGACAGATGGGTACAATTTATTTAGTTTGCTTAACAGGCTAATGAGCAAATATTTTGATTGCACTTTGTCATTTTGTAAAGATTTAGAAATAAGGGCAATCACTGATCTAAACTAGAAGAAAGACACAATACTGTTTCATAAAATACTTAACATCTTATAGCTCACTTATACTTAAACCATTTCCCACTTTAACAGTCTACAGGAGTGTGTAGTTTGTTTTCTCATGTATGGAAGCCCTTAGAGGCACGTGATTTTTTTTGTTTTGTTTTTGTTTTTTGTCACAATAGTGTTATACTCTATATACTCATTTCAGCCACTAGAGGCTGAAGTGCACCACTACCCCAGTTTAAGTAGGACTAGACGCTTTCATGTTTTCTTCCAGGTGATTGTTAATTTCGCCATGCACTCTAAACTTTAGGAAGTCAGATAGTATAGAGAGCGAGTCCCAATATCGGCATCTATTCGAGTGACCTCCTTTGTTGCTCTCAAAATCTGTAAATAAATTTTGTGTAATATTTAATTTGATCTGTTTTTTAAATTTCCCATTGACTATTGCGCAGCTGTTGATTCAGAACCACGGACAGCGCTATTTGTTTCGCGTACGTGCCGTGCCGGAGGAGCTCGGTAGACAGACAGACAGAACATGTCTCTTACCTCAGTGTCGTAACCAGCTTGCTTTTCGTAGTTGTAAATAGGACTTTTTGCCTTAATTTCGTTTCCCCCCATTATAGCAATCCACAGACAGAAGGGAAACGACGGGGAAGTGAAGGGACAGTCAACAAGAGAGAGAGAGAGAAAGAGAGGGAGAGAGAGAGAGCTGTATAAAGATGGACAACGTCACAACTCCCCAAAACTTAATAGGGGGTGTGACATCATGATTGACAGCTGTGTGTCAGGCAGGTACATGGGCAGGATGTCGATACCGCAGCTCGACCGGACGATCACTTCTCCACAGACTCTGGCTTCAAATGACATCCCCAGTGCAAGATGGCAGCGCCCAGATCTGGGATAATTTTTCTTAACTTTTGTACAGTTGGAGGAAGTGAAGGCACGTCGTCCATCTTTATGTAGAGCCATAGGTCCCACACTAGAGAATAATTGGGCAGATTTTGGGTCCGATTTGCCCCTTCCAGTAATCGTGTGGGTGTTCCTAGATCGAGGCTAGTCTGAACCAGTTACTTGTCCAAATGATCCTGTAGTGTGAGGGGTTTACAGACATTTCTTAATGTTAGTGACTGGATCGAAGTCACTTATGATTAAAATATTAAATATCGGTTAAATCTGTTGTTATGGCTGTGGTCTCCCACGTTCTTAAAATCAGTTAAGAATAGAAAATCCTCTAGTGTGCACCAAGGCTAAATCAAAAGAGGCTTAACATTTAAGAACATAGCAGCATTTGACGGGAAAACTGAAAAAAGCAAGCCGATGATAAAGCTATGGACATGACGTGAGAAGAGAGTGTCCTCTGAAGATCAATTTCCATTTGGTTTTCATCCCCTCTCAAGGTCACACTTGAGCTTCTTTCATGGAAACTGAATGATATTAACGTAAGCCAGTTATCAATTATTTCATACACTACGTGTTTCCCCTGTAATTGCATATGGGACCTACTGGCTACTCTTGAAATCTTAAGGGTGGAAGAGGCTGCCTCAGATTGCATTGGCTCAAGCCTGGCAGCATTTGTCAGAGTGCTCTTCTTTACGACTAGCCAAGAGGGAGCAGGGGGAGGATCTAAGACTCACCCACCGCTCTGCTGGCTCATTACTAAGTAGAGAACTAGAAGTAGAGAAGCTTGTGAAAACACAGATCAAACCGTGATGAATACTGAAACAGAACATACTCTTTGGAAATTAGATTTTCCCCTGTGAAGTCTTGTCAATATTAATATCTGCTTTAGTTTTTCTGAGGATTGAGAGTTGGAAGGTGGCGTTAATGCAGCAGTGTGTGAGATGTACACAGCTGGGTTTTCCTTTACTGACGTGCCCATCTGGCCCATAGAGCTCCCTATGCTTTTGTCTGTGTGATTGTATTTTATTTTTCTTTATTCTCCTGGCTTCTTTGCTGCTGTAAACACTGATGTTATATTTTTTGTAGAACAAGTAAACTTGGGGATTTTTGCTTCATCACACATATCCTACACCTCTAAAGAAATAGCCTCATAGATCATCTAGTTTTTTTTAAGGTTGTACAGCTAAATGTCCTTTATTTATATAGCTCCAAATTATAACAGAAGTTATCTCAGGGCATATTTCATATAAAGCAGGTCTACACCATACTCTTTATAAGATTATCTCTACCTGTAATATTATGGAAGTGGCTTGTAGCTCACTCACACATTCCCTAAGTCAATTTATCAGGCTGCAGATTGTTCACAGGCAGCTGTTCAGGCAAAAAAAATTTATACACAAATGCAAATTTAAGCGCTTTACATAATGCATTGAATACATTAAAAAGGGAAGTCAGCATTAAACATTAAAATGAAAATTAAAATGCTCAAGCAAAGGCATAGAGAACATGAAAAGTTTTAAATTAGGATTTAAAGGTAGTCGAATTCAGGGTAAGCTCTGGGGTGTATAGTAAATAAATGCTGCTTCACCCTGTCATGCAAGACATGTTTTTAACACAGATAAGACCAAGTACATGGTATTCTCCACATCCACCAGTGCTGCCACCTCTCCTGCCATTAAAACTTCAAACGGAACCCATAAACCTCCTGTTTAGTCATATAAACACTTTGGCTTGACAGCAGACTGTCATTTAAGATTCAAGATCTTAAGATTCATTCAACATTTGACTCCAAATTTAATCGTAAAACAATAGTTCAGGGATCTTTTATGTATGTGCTTGATTATGGAGATATTGTGTACTGTCACACTGCCCCATCATTACTCCAGCAGCTGTACCTGTTTATTATGCTGCATTACACTTCCTCACTAATGATACATTTTTACTCATCATTGTTCTCTCTATCACAAAGTCGACACTTTTGCTGAAAAGAAGGATTAATTATCTCTTGATATTCATCTATAAAGCATTCCTGTTACAGCTCCCAAACTACTTCTCTCTCTCTTTCTTACCTTTAAAACACATAACCACAAAACTACTTATCAAACTACTTATCCTTAGGAAAACAGGACAGCCTGCTGCTGCTGAAACTGCTGCTGAAAGAACGAAGAGAACAAAAACAGTAAACCAAAAGTTGGAAGTAAAAACAGTAAAAACAAGACAATGAGCTTGAAAGATTCTGCCTGCTTGAGGCGAACTTCTGAGTCCGAGTCCGTCTCTTTCTTCATTCATCATCACACTTTCACATTTCACGTTATGTATTTTAATTATTTATTACATTAGTTATATTGATTAGTATATTGATAGTGCTACATAAACATGTATGTAAATAAAAAAATTGGTATTCAAATTCTTTATTACATACATAACTCACAGCTAGCTAAGCCTTCATTTTGTTTTTTTGTAATGTGAGTATTAGTTGTAAAAATGAAATTTCCCAGTGTAGACTGTCAAAATCATACAGGGAAATATTGTTTACTGTATATCCTCTCTATCTCCTGCCCCCCTCACTGGTAGACCCTATTGGCTAATTTAGCATCTACACTAAAATGGTGCTTTTTTGCATGTAAGTTTTGCTGGTTCACGTCTCTCTGTATGTGTTGTATGTGTAAGCACTGCTGACTGTGCATACAACGCAATAATGAGAATATGTCTGAGTTTGGTCCTCTGCTGTTCATTTGTCAGTTGTACACATATAAAAGTGCAGTGGCTCAGTCATTTGTCTCTGTGGCGGAGGCTGATGCTAGCTGGTACCAGCCCTGGCACTGCCAACGTGAAGCACCTCCTTTCCTTCCCCCTCAAAAGCTCCGATTGTTAAAGAGCAGCATCCATCACTGGACCAGTGTTGTTTGGTTTGACACCATTGTTCAGATTCTCCCTTTCTGTCCCCTCTCACCTCACTTTCTCGCCTCTGATCTCTTCCCATTTCTTTCAGTTTTTTTTTCTCTCTCTGTCAGATGGATGATTTAATCTCAAGATCACTCAAACATGCAGACATGCATCTTATCATCCACCAAATGCAACCCTGTTTATACAGGCATGTTTACTCCCTTGTGTTTGCAGTTTTTCCTGATTGATTTCATGTAGACACACACCATCTCTGTGCATTCTGCTTCTGTGTGTTTGTGTGCCATGGTGTAAGAGATTGTTCCTCGGTGTAGCCATGAGTTCAGGAGAGCACGTCATCTGGCCTCAACCATCTGGCAGGACAATCACTGTGTGTATGTGTACGTGTGTGCGTGCGTGTGTGTGTTTGTGTGTTAGTAGCTGGGTTTGTGGCTACAAGAGTCCAAGGGGAGGGGATGATGGGTACCCGAGAGAGTACAAAAGTCCTACCCTAGCTACTGCATCCCATATGTCAGTCAAGATGAAGTGGAGTCCTTTTCCCCTCAGAGGAACACAACAAACTCAACTTAAAGTGGTATCTGTGACCGTGTTTAGACATCATATGTTTTATCCAGAAACGTCCCGATTGTGTCTCGATCCAGCTGAGATAGATTACAGCTCACACCCGGCAGTAGGTTGTGTCTCAAGTGTGTCTTGATTGACTGCTTGTCATCAGATTTTGCTTCACTGCTCAGATGCTAAACGAAGATCCACATTTTATGACTGCTTGGTAGCTTGTCATGGGTCCAAATTAGTCAACAGAATTTTCATCTGTGTCAGGAAGATTTGTCACGTTACATGCACAGTTGACCAAGACGTCCTTTAGCGTAGTTAAGGACATATTTTTATTCATATTTCAGTATCTGTGATCACATTTGGCTGTGATCACTGCCAAATGTTGCCTGAGATATTGGATATGAATTACTCTATCTTCTATTTACATTTAGCCACTTCATGCCTCTTGGACAGACATTTAAAAAAGCAAAGTATGGATTACATTCTGATTGCAACAGAATGTAGCCAGATGTTGAAAAGGTATAAATGCATCTGTCTCTGAAACTGAGCCTGCGAAATTGGCATCTAGCAGTCAACATCTACCATGCTTGAAACAAACCAGCTCATAGAAAGTGTTATCCGACCATGTCAAAAGGCAAAAGTGTTTATAGCTACTGCGAACAGCCACACTCTAAGTCTATTGTCAGTAGTAGTAGTGTGTGAAGAATGAAGAAAGAGAGCTTGAAAGCAAAGTTTAAACCCTGCCAACTTTCTCAACTCCACAAACCCAGGCATCGCTGCATGAAGTCGGGGTGCTTGTCAGATTGTGAGTTTGAGAAAGTTCCAAGAATTGTCAGACACAGCCCCCTCACATGATTGTGGAGAGGGGATTCAATGCTGTTCAGCCACCAGACAAGCACTTCAGTTAAAGCATTCTAATGCCTTGAATGTAACATTTGAAATTACAAGTGTAAACTGGACCAATACTTCCTCAATGCTTTTTGGGTGCACCTGTTTATAAAGCTGTCGCCTTGTGATAAGATTGCCCAACATTCATATCAGTGCCAGTGTGAACTGAGCCTGGAGTATCAGAATCCACCTCAGTGCTTCCTCCACCAGCAAATAAAGCTGTCCCGTATCACGGCTTTATTGACACGTGCTCTGGCACAATAGAAAACCTCGGTGTCTCCTGGTGTGTGAAAACACTGAATAATTTCTACATCTTGATCAAAGCACTGGTGAGGGCTATATAGGCTTAATACCATTGTGTTTTATTCAAACTATACTGTTATATTTAGCAACAAATTCCGGATAAAATCTTTTTCGATCGATGATTGTTACAAAATTTCTTGCACATGAGAACTGCCGTCAGTTCATTTACACAAACAGTGTTTGCGGTCTTGGTTTTAGTGATACTTGCTGTAAGAATTGAAAGGTTTTGAGGTCTTGGGTGCTTGACAGAGCAGAATGTTTCAGATTGTGTTGGGACCTAAAGATCTTGGGATGGTAAGTTTCTTGTGCCAGTGGTCACGTAGAAGAAATAAAAAAAAATGTGTAATGTCTCAGTTGAAGTTGCTGACACAAGCAACCGGCTGGCTTACGACTTCAGGACATTAGTCATGTCCACTACACTGTTGAAGTGTGTGTATGTATAAATGTGTTTTGACCTCTCATGTCGACATGGGTGAGAAAACGGTCCTAAGCACTGCGCTGATGGCCTCAATCGATGCTGAGCGCTATTCTTCTTATGCTGTCCCACTGTCCTACTTGGGACACCCCTTCATACCAGCTGCCAATGAAAACCTCATCTTCCACAAACACGTCTGTCATGACAGAGATATAGTACTGTATTAATACACCTGGCTGAATTGAACAGATTCAAAATCATGTTTCATGAGTGAGCTTGCAGAGAAATGTAATACAATATACAATATAGTGGTGGTACTGAACTTAAACCAGAAGTCACAGTGAATTGCCAGAAAATTGCAAGAATATCTCATGTTTAAAATAAAAAATTAGAATAAATTAATTAATTATACAATCACAGAAAATGTAATCAACAACAATTTTGATAGTCAATTAGTTTAAGTAAACTAATGTCAAGCAGGTTCCAGCCTATAAACTGTGTGAATTTTTTTTCTGTAATTGTAAATAAAATATCTTTGGATTTTGGACTGCTGGTCAAACATAGTAGGCAAAATGAAGATGTCAGCTTAGGCTCTGGGAAATTGTAATGAGCATTTGAAAATTGAAAATTGTTTTTTGAAATTGTAATGAGCAACAAACCTATCAGATGGCAGAAACTTTAGCAGTGGCCAAATCAATAATTTGATCCATTCTTAAAAAGAGGGAAGGCACTAGTGAACTCAGCAAAACCAAAAGGCCTGGAAGACCACAGAAGACAAGTAAAGTGGATGATGAGAGAATTTACTTGGTGAAGAAAAACCGTTCACAACATTTAGTCAGGTCAAGAACACTCTCAAGTAGGTAGACATATCATTGTCAAAGTCTACAATGAATTTAAATACAGAGAGTTTACCACAAGGTGCAAACCACTAGTAACACTCAAGAACAGAAAGGCCAGATTAGACCCTGCCGGAAAACAAAACAAAAAAAGCCTTCCGAGTTCTGGAACAAGATTCATTGGACACATGAAACCAAGATCAACATCTTGATGGCTTTGTTTCAGATCCAATGTACAGAGGCAAAATTACAAAAATTGTGTCACTGTGCAAATACTTATGTACCTAATGGTATTTGGTTGTGCTGCAAGCTTAGCTTCACAGCTGTTTAGATAAATGTTGCATCCCTGACACTGCTGTGTATATAATGGAGCTTGAGGGACTTAACAACAAACAAAGATCAAGCCAAAGGTGGCTAATACCTCATCTCTTGTATGCAGTTTGGGAAATTCAAAGTGTTTTTTGGTTTGGATTCGATGTGCCAAAAAAAGATTTAACATCTCAGCATGACAGCAGTACATCTTTTTTCCTTTGAATCACATCCTCCCCTATTTAAAGACACTGGCCAAAGTGCAGCCAAGTTCAAAGGTCATGAACATGGCTTGGGTTATAAGAAGGGAGTGGTTCTGTTGTAGCTCTTATCTTGTCCAAAAAAATCTCTGGAGGACTAACGTCCTGAATGCCAGATGGGGTTTCAGAGACAGAGAGCGTCTTTTTTCTTGAGGCTTGTGGGTGCTTCAGATCCACCATGAATGCAGCGGCAGAAGGATTTTTCGCCCCTGGGTGGGAGGTTTGGTCCGGGGCCACATAGCGATGGGTGTTTTTTCAGAGGAATGCTTCCCGTGCCTCAGTCCCACCACAGTCCTTGTTGTTGTCCCAGATGCTAGGCTATACATCCTCCTCAAACTGAAGAAGAGGAGGAAAAATGAGGAGATTGAGTCCCACTCCCTGCATACCTCTTCCTTTCTAGATGCTGATCTTTCCCCTCTTCCAGGGCACTGAATTTCTCAGCTGAACAGATGCGACGGACCGTTTTTTTTATGTTTTCCCCTGACTATTTAACCTAGGTCACACAGGAGACAGAGGTGGTGATGGTGATCGTTCTCGGCATAATAATCTGAGACTCCAAGGTGGCAGATCACATCAATAGTCTTACCAGAATTATCCGTTTTACTAGAATTATCAGGCCATCCTTGAGCTTATGTTGTTTTAGGGACATCTTGGAGTTGTCATGGGGAATTAATCAAGATGAGGTAACAGGCTATTATCTAGTTACCCTCAGACTGCGACAATGACTTGTCTACATTACAGGAAGCTGAAAACATATTTTGAATGAGGCCAGTATCTCTTGGCGCTAATAAAGGCAGGCGTCCAGAGCAGTATATCTGACAGAGCATGTGCAGCAGACCTTGACCTTACTGTCTGCTCCTCTGGTGGCTTAAGGACCCTTCTGCTGAGTCAGTGACGAATAGGCCTGAAAAACTATCATTATCTTGGGATTTCGACACATGAATAAGTATGAAAGGAGCCTGTAAAATGAGGGCAGCATGCAGACCCCTGCTTCTCCCTTCAGTGTTATGTGTCAGACTGCTGGATAATTGGCCCTTAGTGTTGTCTACAAGTTGTTTTGCATAACCAGAATGTAAACAGCCATGGTCATGCAGCTGGAGGAAGACGTTATTTCTAATGTAGTGAAGGACTAGACACAGGAAAATGAAATATGCAGCATCGCATTAGGCTTTTCATCCCCCCTGCATCTTCTCTTCTGTTAAGCAGCATCTTAACAAACAATTTAAAAAATGTAAGTACGGCATAAAGAACTAATTGCCTGTCCCATTTCAATATTTCCAATGGAAACACACTATCATTCAACAATAAGCTGTCACAGTGAAATTTCCAGTTCATAGCACAGAAGTGACTTCAAATAACCCCGAAAACATTTACGACGAGATTAGTCTAGCAGCACGGATGTTTGCAGTTAATGAGAAATTGGTTAGGTGTGCTTAGGGTTTTATTACAGCTCTGCTAGGTACTGACTGATCGCCTGACTCGTGGCAGTTGTTATTAGAGGAAACAAGTCAGTCTCTGATTGACAGCTTTTTAAGACATTGAGACATCAGCCTAATTAAAAACTCAGCACACTGAGGAGCAGCAGCTGTTACGCTGCTGTCAGTGAACCAGCCACTGAAACTAGGTGGCTTCTCAGTTTTGTAGTCTCAGTTTTGTCAGGTTTATCTTATAACTCATACTCTAAGAGCTGAACTTAGTGCAGGCTGGAAGAAATGCATATAACAAGAGCTGAAATTCTCAGTAATTATATATCTTAGGAAAACATTGTAAGCTCTGTAGAAAACGGGCAGCTCTGTAAGGGCATGTAGATAATCATATAACAGAAAGAACTCCAACAAACAAGAACATCTTGTCCTCACAGCTTCATTATCTAACATGCTGGGCTTGTCATATTACATTAATTGCTGTTCCTTGCTACCAGTCATGCAGTAGGATACTGTCCCAATTTCCTGCCTCTCCCCATAAAACATACACATGGAAAATTTATATAATAACCATATTAATGTTTGGGGGAGTGTAAACTGGAAACGTACTTAACAGAATAGCTATAGTCCACTTGTTTTCTAACACATTTTGCTTATGTAGCTAAAACTCTTTTCTAAAGCAATTTAATAATCTTTCACAAAGACATGTTTGGCTCCTACCTGTGATCTTTTTTACAGACACCATGCTGCCTAATTCAATTAAATAACAATATACAATAATAATAATCATATAAGAGGAGATAATAGAGATTGAAAACAATTGATCACAATCACAAATAGCCTTAAAAGGATAATAACCTAGTCTTTTTCCCATTTAATGGTATTCCTTTGGCACCCAGAGATTATCAACAACACTGATTGCTATTTGATACCGTGTACGGTGGGTTGTAATGGACACAAATAATGATCTTATCTTCAATACAATACAGATGATTAAGCTATTATCTAAGCAGTGAGCCAATAATATCACTAAATGGTAGGTAACACTGTGATAAATCCCAGAACAATAAATATACCAATGTCATATGTGTTTGGGCCTTGAAAACAAACGGGTTTGAGTCACTTGGTCATTTACTATTCGGGGGAAGATTTTTGTTTTTCCACAAAAAAATATAGGCTGGAGATACCTGATTAGCCAGAAACATCAGCACTTGGCCCAGTAATCACTGACTCATCTGCTTTGCTCAACAATTTTATCAATCCTCCACTCATGTATTATCATCATTTTGCGTGTTGGGACACTAAAACCCTGACTTAATGCACCTTTAATACAGCACACAGGGAGTCAGCTGACTAATAAATTACTCATCCAAACATAACCTTTTTATGGCCAAACATGGTGAACATGCAGTCAATGTTATACCAGAGTATTATCAACTGTGGAGGCTATAAAAGTTCAGCCATGTCAGACTATTTTCTCTCTGTAATTTGCATGTTATTGGTATTCTAGTGGCAGATGGTAGCACTGATGGACTTTGAAAAGGGAGAAACAGGTGATGGATGATGGAAATGGAAATAAAGTAAGGAAAAACAGAGCTTTCTTATTTGTTCAACTCTTTTCTGTAAAATAACAGCCTCAGAGGACCTCCTAAGAGGGAACAACACTGTAACTTAACATATTTACTGTTGGTAACAGAGAATATTTAAATTTCTTTAGCAGATTAAAAATCAGTTAGCCATGGATTTATGAAACTGTACTGCTGTGGGTGAGGATAAAGCTCTAAATACATTCACCAGGTATGTTCTCACATACTAATTTCTCTTTGGATTAAACGGTAATTTAAATTTAGACTAGTCGACTACTCTAAAGGTAAAAAAAGTTGAAACTGAGAACAATTTAACTCATGAATTAAGCGGGATCACAGCATCTGCTGGTAAACAATGTTATATTGGTTTGCTGAGTGTGGCTAACGTTAGCAGTGCTAGCAGTAGCAGCCTTCCTTCCTAGGTTAACGTCCACATGCCTGTGCTTAATGTGGTGATGCATTGCCCCGGTCGAGAGGTTATATGCCAGTTTATTCTGACACAGCCTACATGCAACCTTATTTTCATTTTTTAGATCAATATAACTCCAAACCGCATTGATTTTTCGAGATCTCATCTGTCCCACTTTCCACCTTGACACACACGCCTGTGCGAGCCACTGCAGTTCAGCAAGGTAGCCGTCACACGCGGGTGGGGTAGGCGGTGTGGCCCAGGTGTAATCGCACACATCGCTATCACTCACCGAGCAATTTATTAGGAACGCTACATTAATATTGGGTAGGACCTCCCTTTGCTCTCAAAACAGCCTGAGTTCTTTGTGGCCTGGATTCCACAAGATGTTGGAAACATTCCTTTGAGATTCTGGTCCATGTTGACATGATTGTATCACATCATTTCTACAGATTAGTCAGCTTCACATTCATGCTGCCAATCTCCTGTTCTACAATATCCCCAAGGTGTTCTACTGGATTCAGACCTGGTGACTGAGGAGGCCACTGAATTACACTGAACTCATTTTCATGTTCTTGAACCAGTTTGAGACGGTGAAGAAGATGATAAATTGTGGCCATAAAGGGACGCACATGGTCACCAACAATACCCAGATAGGCTGTGGCATTCAAATGATGACTGATTGGTATGAAGGAGCCAAAACATTGCCAAGAAAACATATACCCACACCATTACACCACCACCACCAGCCTGGACTATTGACACAAGGCAGGTTGGGTCCATGGATTCCCGCTGCTGATGCCAAATTCTGACACTACCATCTGTGTGCATCAGCAGAAATCCAGATTCATCAGACTAATATACGTTTTTCCAGTCTTCAACTGAACAGTTTTGGTGAGCCTGTGCCCACTGCAGGCTCAGATTTCTGTTCTTGGCTGACAGGAGTGGAACCCGACGTGGTCTTCAGCTTTTGTAGCCCATTCATGTCAAGGTTCGACATGCTGTGCATTCTGAGATGCTTTTCTGCCCACCAGTGTATCCTTTCTGTCAGCTCCAACCAGTCTGGGCATTCTCCTCTGACCGCTGTCATTAACAAGCTGATTGGATGTTGTTTTTTTGTTTTCGGCAACATTCTTAGTAAACTCTAGAGACTGATGTGCATGAAAATCCCAGGAGATCAGCAGTTTAAGAAAAACTCAAACCAGCACCAACAATCATGCTACGGTCAAAGTCACTGAGATCACAGTTTTTCCCCATTCATATGTTTGACTTGGACATGAATAAGCAGGTGTACAGATGTTCCAAATAAAGTGCTCAGTGACTTTACACATTCATAAATGAGCTGGATTGATTTGCTTATTCTGCAGCAGTCTCTCTAACATTGTCACAGATCCATAAAACACATTGAACATAGAATAACTCACTATCTGCTGCCTAGATCACGAGCCAGCTTTTTCTTCAGTGACTGGCAGGTCATGCTGTCTGCTACACAACAGTAAGTCCAAGTTGTGTGCTTTGGGGGTTTTTTATACTTTGTTTTAAACAAAGTAAAAAGTTTTCAAGCCAGTGAAAAAAAAAAATCCAACTTTGCTGACAGTGTGCACAAACTCCTAAAAAGAACATCTTCACTTTTAAGTTGAGAGTGTTCAAAGCCCATGGGAGAGCATGCAGGCCTTCACTGCAGGTGGCCTCATCATCTTGTACAGAGGTCTAATGTAATGCTAAATAGCTTTAAACAACTTGTTTGATTAATGATGTAGTGTGGAGTCAGTATCAAAACTTGTATGTCCAATTCTCTTTCCCTCATGGATCTGATTCAGGGACAGCGAGACAAGCGGGCTAAAACCAACGCGTAGACATAAGACATCTTATTTTTCCACATTATTAATCGATTTATTGTGCAGTTATTCTTTTTAGAAACATAATCTTTATAGAAAGTCTTTGAATGGGATGGTTTATCTGCTTTAAAGCAGCTGTTAACATTGAAAGAATCTAATTAGATTACAACGGGGACTTCTCGTGTCTCAGAATGGCCCCTAAAAGCTAATGCTTTTTTCAAAGGCTTTTTCATCATGACAGGAATGAAAGTATGAATGAATGAGACACAATGAGTGAGACAACATTCACTAAGTACTTTATACAGCAGTGCTTTGCAGTGCATGTGGCGAGGTTGCAATAGACACGTGGGTATGGGACTATGCTGAAGAAATGGCCCCAGTAGAAGGAGGCATCATTAGGTAATTTTTACTAAGGCCTTTTTACCGTCATGTCTTACTACACAAGGTGTTGAAAAAGACAGGCTTCAAATTCGTTTTCTGAATAATTCTTGGTGTCTTGATCTATTTGGCCTTTGTTGGAGAACTAACCAAGGGAAAAAAAAGAGTAGTCATTTCATAGTGAATCAACTGATGGCCAGACAAAATCAAAAGCAACGTGTATATCTCTTCTTATCTCTTCTGACATGCCCCACAAAAACTGTTTTGCATGTGCATTTAGGAATTCCGGTTTTCTCTTCTGAAAACTTACTGACCCGGAAAAAAATGCAGATTTGGTGGGCGACAGTTACATATCATCATCCCCAGAACTCGCTTCTGGAGAAACGCCTGAAATACAGGAGAAACAACTAAGTTGAACTTTTTTCCATAAACAGTGTATCAATAAAACCTGATGTGTATGACAGATAGTGGTTCCTTAGGGCTCCACTCTGCAAAGGACCAAAGTTGGTATCATTCGCTACAAACCGACGCATAATTGCATCTACTCTTCATCTGTATTTACATTTGATACATGATGCAAATCTACCAAAGGAAAAACAAGCTGAAGAACTCATTGGACCAAATAATGAGAGATAATTGTGCTGATGTTGCTGATACAAATGCATTTTTTTAGGGCTAATTCCCTCTAAAATTGCAGCAAATCATAGTGTTAACTTGTACATAGCATACACCATTGAACCAGCACTTGCTGAGACAGTGGCCTTGTAGCTCTCGGGTCCCAAATCAGATAAGTGTCACCGTGCATTGGGTTGAAAATCCATACTTATAGGAGTTATTTTAGTGACACTGGGCCTTTTGTTTCTCTGTAATAACTATGCAGCTCTGACAACGGTCCACTGTTCAACCAATATTAGCATGCAGATTCTCTGGTGTAGTGCTACACCATTTCTGCCAGTACAGTGTGTATATTGTTTTGGCAGCAGGAATGCACTGGATGTCCTTTGCTGTGGGAGCTGGCTAGCTTAATGGATAGCTGTCAAAGTGGACCTTACAGGAACAGCTGTATTTCCATCTCACTGGAACTAATACGCTAATACACGCATTGTTTTTACATCCATTTACAAGATGGTGCAACTTCAACATGTCAGGCAGATTTATATCTATTTCTAAGTTGTTGTTTTTTTTTTTTTTTTAGAAGCTTCTCCTCTAAAAATGTATGAACCCACTAATGATTGAAGTACTGAGATTGAATCAAGTTGTGTGCAAGCACTCTAATGCATTGTACTCCATCGAGATTAAAGTAAGCACACCTGCTCCAAACCTGATTTGACTCAAAAGTCTGCGCCTAAGATAACAGAAGGTGGTGAGAGTCACCTCAGAGACGAAGCAATACTTAGGAATCGTGAATACTTTTCAGTTGCTCGTGTCTTTAGTCTCACGTTACCACCTTTTCCAGTTCAGCAGGTAAGGTTCATTCTCGATATGATGTGAAATGCTAGCTCTGCTGGTCTCTGCTGCAGCAGGAAGGGCACAGTCACGTCAAAAGAGCCCATTGTGCGGCTGTGGCTTGTTGTGTGCCATGCAGGCCCAAGCCCATAGATGACCCTTGTTGTTTCTGCGCAGGCTCGGGTGAGGCAGATGCGAACCAGAACAATGGCTGCGTCTCGGAGAAGCCGGCGGTGACTGACTCCACAGGCGCTGAGGGCCCCCGCCAGCCCTGGATCCCCGCCAGCACAGCTGACCCTGACGCCGCCACACCACGCCCCCACCTGGCCCGCCTCTTCTCCCGAGATGCCCCGGGCCGAGAAGACAACACCTTCAAAGACCGACCCTCCGAATCAGACGAGCTGCAGACCATCCAGGAGCACAACGGAGCTGCCTCAGAGTGCGGGTCGGATAGCCCCGAACAGGACCTAGAATAGGCTAGCTTTTTTTCCTTCCCTCTCCTCTTTTTTCTCTTTTCCCTCCTCTGTCTTTCAATCTCTCATTTAAGAGAGAGGCAAGATCCCACATTTGACAAATACAAAAACTACCAACTACTACTACCGCAATGGCATCTGCAAGCAGCTCCGCACAGGCTGCCTTCGGGTTGGGCCGGAGGAAGAAGAACCCCGGCCTCCTGGATCAGATCGGAAAGTTCTTTGGAGGGGACAAGAAGAGGAAGAGCAAGGTGAGGAAGCAGGGAGAGTCGAGGTGAAAAAACTCGACCCTTCTCATGTATCTCGGGTCATTCTGCTGATTCACTCCCAGAGCCACTTTTTACTTCTGATTCTTTAGATCTTGTAAGAATTTCTTGCATCATATTTGTCATATAGAAATGTGGTGGTTTTACTGTTGTTTCTATGGTGAACCAGAGTCTGACATTGTCCTACAGTTCACAGTCACTGGCTAATAGGTTATGAATCGACACTGGATAATGACTTTGGGTGGAATATGTTTTTTATTATTAGTATTATTATTATTATTATTATTATTATTACAAAGAGGCTGTGATTTTGAATCATTTAAGGATACATTTCTATATTCTGTTTTTCTTTTGTTTGAATGGTACTGACATTAGTAGCATTTTTCTCTTCTGTTAAATTTAATATATCTGTTGTGATGGTGGAATTGTTCATTTGTTGTTGCCGTTCTAACAGTTTGCTTGTTAGAACGTTCGACAAACTGTAGTTAAAAACAGCTCTGTTTCACTTCAGGTACTTCCCTAACTGATGATGATAATGATGTGAGACGTGGGGAATTTATGACCTTATCGTTAAGATATAATGCAGGTATATTTTTTTGGATTTAGGCATCGGGTACTCTACAGACAGTTATCGCTGCTTCTCGGAGAGTTAGTCGCTTTGCTATTTCTGTCTAATTTTCAAACATCTGTGATAAGTCAGCCACAGGGAGGTACTTCACTACAGTTTGCACGGCAAAGCAGTCGGCAAAGTCACTTTCAAAGTTAATGATTACATTATGCTATAAAGACAGAAGATTTATATTAACATATAATGATGTATATTCGAGTAGGAGCATATTATCATCCCCTGTTTGGGAATATAGTCAAGAGGCTGCATCCTATAAAGTGAGAACAAGCTTATCTTATCTCGATGACAAGTGATTATGAGGTATTTGAGCCTGCATTGATTTATCATTTGTCTGTACTCTGGTGTTGTCAGGATATCAGAATATTGAGCATTAGTAAATATGAAACCTTACTGGTCTTTGCCGTGGCAGTGAAAGTTCAATCTGTACTCCTGGCACCAGTTTGTCCACCACTGTAGACAGACTGGGATCCACTTCCGGTCATGACGGACTTTGTTTGGCCCCGTTGGCATGGCTATTACGAACTAGACTGCAGCTCTGTCGGTTTCACGCCTTTTCAGTCCCTGAATTCACTCGGTGATGGCGTCTGGAGGTGGTGTTGAAATGGAAATTTCAGCTTCAGCACCAAATGTGGTTTACACGTTGAGTCCACAGCAGCATTGAACATGCATCGTTATCCTGACAACACTAGTGTAACAAGGTGAGGCCTCTTGTAGGGCTTTCAAAAAGAAGACATGTCAGTGTTGCTCTATATGTCCCATCATGAGTCACATCTGTTCATTCAGACAACTGTTGTAAAACATGGACATAACGGATGATGGTAAAATGAAAGCTATGGTACAACGAGCTAAATCCTGTGACTGATTTTATACAAATCTTTGCTTTAGCCTGTTGTGCTGATCAAATATATATATATTTTGCTTTTGTAAAATGTTACTCTTGAAATGTTCAGGGAAAATGTCAACAGAACAAGTTGTGAAGCTTTCATTTGACATTAGGCTAGTGACCAATTTGCCACAGTATTTGTTGGACTTTCTCGTTATCTTTTGCCATAAAATTGTATGTTGGTCTCCATATTGATGACAGGTTTACTTAAAACAAAGTTGTACAAATATTTATATATATGTATTCACCAAGGGTTTGCCTTCAAAAGATCAGTGTGCACGTCTCAAGTAAATGACAGACAGGTTTGCCCACCTCTTTTGCCTCAAAAAAAAAAAAAAAACAGCTTGCACTAACTTTCTGCTTCACACATATTTTTCCAGAAAGAATTCATCATGAAGACAGATCTTTTTCAGAGTAATTTCTGATCTAGCCTGTCTGTCTGTCTCTTGTGCACAGATTCTCCACAGTCATTCTTAATGCATACTTTGACTTCAAGGCTACAGTATTAGTAGGAAAGATTCTGTCATTGTTTTATGTTATGGTTTCTAATATGCATGCTTATTTTAGTAAAGCTGAATTGTTTTAATATTTGGTGGGTATGGAGCCATTTACCATCTGATTCCTTTTTATGTCTTTTGTCTGATTTATTTGCATAATTTTCAATACAAGCCTCAGTCTGGGCTTTTTTTTGGAAATGTTAAGACCGTATGCACGAGAGGTAACGAGAGATGTCACCAAAAACGATAAATTCCAGTCTCAGGACATGAAACAGCTGCAGGAAATCTGCATTTGAATTGTAACGGGTTTTTGATCATTGCAAATTACAGGGATAATGATGTGCTAATTGGAGGGAAAATTAAGTTTGCATTTAATTTAGCTATTCCAGCAAAAATTATGACTCAAAGAATAGGAAATGTTTTTAAATCATAATTTGCATGTTGTTGAATGGCAGACAAAATCATAATAATGCAATGCAGGAGTGATTATTGTATATGAATCAGAACAGCTCACAGTCAAAACCAAAACTTGTGTGTTACTGTACTCTAACCCCAGTGTCTTGGATGGAGACGGGGGTGTCAGCAGTACTCCCCCCCCCCCACCCCACCCCTTCAGTTACCTCACCTCAGGTTCATGTCTTTGACCCAGTCGGAGAGTTAGTTTAAACCAGCAGTGGATCAGTGCTGATCCCTCTCATGTTAGGCCTTCAACTTTGCAGTGGGTACTTGTAACCATTTGTATCTGTTGTGACTGGTGGCCTGTTCCTAACCTGATCCTGTTCTAAGCTTTTTGGATTATTGCTTGATTAAAACTCTTTAACAACATCCTCTGCGCTCTCTTTGTTTCTGTTTTAATTTGTGATTGGCTTGATGCCCCTCTATTTGTTCTTCTTCTGTTGTAAAAGTGTAACAATTTGTTTAACTGCTCTGCTAACACTTGGTAACAGCCAGCCGCTCTGATTTGTTATTACTCCAGTTCTGAAGTGGTGCTGCACTTTATCTTTTGGCCCTAAGGGACAAAGAAAAGCAACCAGATGTAGAACACTTTCAGCATTTATTCAGCGTGCTTGGGCTTTTTATGCAGTCTCAGCCTTTAAGATTGTAGACTTCAAGACACATAAATATATTTCATAGTTCAGTCAGTCAGTCACACGAATACGTATACTGAGGGGGAAAAAAGCAATTATTAGAGAGGGTTAAACGGAAAGTGGCACTACTGTTTATCTCCACTCTGATAGTTCTGAGTAATGGATGAACGGCTTGACTTGTTTGTGTGAGCCTAAAGATGAATCGGCGAGAAGAGAGAATAAAACACCTTTCACGCTTTCCTTTACAGTATGATGCCTAAAAGGTCAGAATTCTGTCATTACCACAGGCTGATTGTTGTTGCTTCCCGGTGAATTTAAACCCATCCATGTAGTATTTCCACGTCTGAGTCATTTGAAACGTGTCTTGACACCCTTTGCGTTAAGGCGAACAGCAGCATGTTCATGATGATCAATTCTCTTGTGAGTTCAGCTTAGAAATTCAGTCAGTGCAGGCTCATTTAAATTTCTGTTCTAGATGCAAAAATGTGTGATTATATTCATCACTTGGTTATAAACATGTACCCAGACACCCTGGCCCAGGAGATTATTTTGCAATGAAAACAAACACTGTCTAGGAGTTTGGACAGACATGCGTTTAATTAAATTAAATTTAAATGCAGGCTTCAAATGATTGATACTGCAGAACTAACAGCAGGCCACGAAAGAAGACAGATCAACCTCTGTGTATGTAGCCTCTGAGTTAAAGAAATTATAAGTGCAAATATTACTCAGGCCTTTCATTTGTAGGATTGGGTTATTACCTACTGAGCATATATGTTTAACAGAATGAGTCTTAAGGGACTGTGTGAAAATTATTGGGGTGGGAAGAGGGGCTGAAAATTATGTGTCTATTTAAAAAAAAAAGGAGAAAAAAAAATACAGCATTGAAAGTAATATAACACTGATTGGTTTGTGTTGTGATTTTGCCATTATTAGCTAAAGGTGCACAAACATTGCACGATGTCATACTCGTACATACAATTTAAACCCTAGCTTGATAAACAGAATAGAAGTAGAATTATGACCAAATTAATGGCCAACCTAAAAACTTCAGACTACACTCCCTTCAGGAAAAAGAAAAAAATACATAACCCTCCCCCTTTTGTAAACTCCTCTCCCCCTAATAATCTTCATGCAGTCCCTCAGAAAATGGGTTTTTTCTTCTTAATCAGCCCCAAATTACAGCACAGATAATGGCTTAATTAGCCTCTTTTTACCTGGTATGAGCTTGCAAAGCACAAGACCTGATTGCCTCTTTGTCAGCCAGACCGACTGGCCCCGCACCCCCTCCGTTCACGAATAGAAGAGAGTGCGACCACAAAAAAAGAAAGTCCCAAGAGTTGACGGTAATTATCACTCCTTTCTCCTGACTGAGCAAGGGTGCACCGGTTGATGGATGTGAAGCGCTGCACAGTTCAGAGGTGATGCAGAGGGGCTTTCAGCCGTATATATGGGGGGGCAATAGGCTAACTGTGAGTGAAAGAGTGCTGTTTCCGCAACATTTGCCGCCGCAGAGTGGATATCTGCAGGCCATTTTCCAGAAATCAGGCATCTCAACTCAGTTCCTGATAAATGTGTAATGTAGCTCTCTGGGACATTCAGCGTGAAGTATGTCAGCAGGCTGAAGTATTTTTCTTTTTGTGATGCTGATCTTACGAAGGTATTCACTAATGATGAAGATGACAATTCTCAACCATGAGTCTCCCAGTCTTCTCCCCTGTTCAGGATTCATTATTGAGCAGAATGAAGCAGACTCTTGGCCAGGCAGTGACCTCTAACCTCAGAAGAGGCAGTTGCTATCATTAACCTGCCGTTTGTGATAATGGGCACCAACACCTTGTAGCTTGATCTGTGTCCTGAATACTCAATTCCCCCTTTGCCTTCCTCATTTCCTCCAGCTCATAATATATGACCATCTGAGATACACTCTACAGAAACGTCTGAGAGATGCTCAGAGTTAAAGATCCAAGACATAGTTCAAAGGTTTGGGCAATATACTTATTTGTTTTCTCGCTGAGAGTTGGAGGAGAGGATTGGTACAACTCTCATGTTTGTCCGTTAAACCTGCACTAACAACAACAGCAGCAGCAGTTGAAGAAAATCCAACGCTACAATCAGGAAATCCAAAGAAAAAGTGTTTTCAATACTGGACATGCTGACTGACATCTGGTCTATACAAATCACACACACACAAATCCTGTATGTGTTACAGGCAGATGAGAGTTAGCTCTCACACAAACACACCTGAACCACTTTTCGTCAGAAATCAAACCGGGACCAATGATCGCGACCTCCTTCTCTTCAAAGACACCACTGACGTGAACGTGTGAGAAGAAGTTTGACGAGCTCGGACCGGGCAGAGGGCCCCAGTGTCACTGCTCATCATCATCATCACGAGCATGCCTGGAGCTAATGATCACCTAATCCGTCACTGTGAGAGAAGTTACACAAGTTAGTTTGTGTCCTCTTGCTTTTTTATTGTTGTTTTTTTTTCCAGGTTTTTCAAATGGAAAAATAAATAGAAGTAGTGTCATATAGGAGAAGAAGAAAAGAGTACAAATGCAGACTCATCCACATCAAAAGGGACAAACTGTTCGAGGCTGCACCAGCCAGAATTCATCCAGCTTTATTTGATCTCCTGTTTGTTCTCCTATCTCTACCTTTTCACCTCTACTTTCCCCCCAGACAAAGGTGCGGTAGCGGCCACCAAGGCTGCTCTGTTTTCTCCCCTCCCTTTCATTTCTGTCGCCATTTGCCTTCACTTGAATCGTGTCGGCAACAGACACGTCACACATGTCGCACACGCAGACACACAGAGTTATGCAAGAGGACATCATTAAGGGGGCGCTACTGAAGCGGCGGTAAAGCTACAGAAAGGACGGATTTGCTCCTAATCAAAGAGCTGAAATAGTCATTTTTATTCATGTCAATTTTGTGGATACCCCCCCCCCCCAAGTGGAACAAAAAACTCCCTTTACATAAGCCATCTAAATGTCCATTTGGGTGGATTGTGCTCTTTTCTTTCTCTCTCGGTATTGATCCACTGGTTTATTGGTCCATTTTCACAAAAGGTGGCATATAATGTAACACTGCCCGTCTGTTATATGGTATAAATGGTTTCCTCCCTTTTGGTTACCTTGAGGTCCTTTGATGTGAGATAATGGATGTGAATCATCCGCAGCACACCCTCCACCTCCATCCCGCACACAGGCTCACACAAACATGCACGCGCACTTTCCTGTTGCATTAATGGGGTCAGAGAAAAGGGAAGAATGAGGTAACATTAACTGAAAAGAGTGAACGTACGGAGTGGGTGGAAATGAGGTTTTTCTCCTGTGGGCTGCAGGTTGTTGATTTGGTATTACAGGAATTATACATTTCACCTTTTATGCGTCTGTGCTGTTTATATTAGTTCATAGAGGGTTTTCTTTTTAATGCACCAGAGTTCTTATTCAGGCCTAAAAGACGGAGGATATTGACCTTAGTGGCGCTCATCTTGACATAGTCTGACTTGGCTGCATTGATTGGTTCTTGGGGCTGTGGCTCAGGAGGTAAAGCAGGTCGCCCACTAACCGGAAAGTCAATTGTTCCATGCCCGGCTCCTCCAGTCAGCAAGTCCAAGTGTCCTTGGGCAAGATACTGAACCCCAAATGGCCCCTGATGTATCATCGATGTGTGTGTGTGTGTGTGTGTTTGTGTGTGTGTGTAGAAAGCACTGTATGTATAGAAAAGAGCTGTATGAATGTACGTGTGAATGTGGCATGTAGTGTAAAGCACTTTGAGTGGTAGAAAAGCGCTATATAAGTGCATTCCATTTACCATAACTTGTCTTCTTTGTTAGTATAAAGCCGTGACAACACAAATACTGTCTCAGTTTGTTTTTAATGGCTCATGGCCAAAGATATTTGCCAGTTTGGGGTAAATGTCAATGAGGTGGGCGTTGCCTGCGACGTGAGGCTGCTATTTAAGTTGCCGGCTGACTGAATGGATGGAAGTTAACGGGAGATTTTTCACTGAGTAGAGTCAGCAACACTAAACATGAAAATATATTCATATTGAAAGCTCAGAATTCAATTCAAAAATGTTTCAGGTAAGTAACCCCCTTTTATGCAACAAATTTGAAGCGCTGCCGTCTCCCACCAGCCAACACTTTTGGTGCTATGGCAACAAGGGAAGGTATTGTACTTTTGTAAACTGTCAACTATACCACTAAAATGGGAATCACTCTGTAATTTTTCCGTGTTTTTGTTTTCATCATTTAACAGGTAAGTGGGACAAGCAACGCCACAACCTATACAAAACTGAGTATCATGTATTCATTCATTTAAGCCCAAGGAGGTGTTTAAATGTTTTTCTAAATAATTTAACCACTAATTTCTTGACTTTAGTAGGAAGAGGATTATGCCTTATTTTATCAGATAAGCTATTAATCTTACATTTATTATCATTCAAGATTTCTGAGTAATTCCCAGTGACAACTGTATCGAGCAAGTATCTCACCCTCAAGAGTTTAAGACCAAGTAGCTTTTGATTTGTGCATAAGCGTACATTTCACACGTATGTCTATTCTTCCTTTCCTTTCCTTTCCTTTCCTTTCCTTACCTTTCCAGGGATCTTTCCGAGCTCTCTCTCCAGCCACTCAAAAAGCCTCTGCGACCTCCCCACGTAAGCGTGGAGCAGAGAACGCTGTGGTCCATTTCTTCCGCACGATGGTGAGTAAAGCTCAAAATGAAGTATTTCTCTTAAGCACTCACAGTATCTAAGGTCCGACATTTCAAAGCACATTAGCAGTGGTCTTTTCCTTCCGGTAGTCCGCCATGTTTTTCCTCTTTGCTGCTCTGTTACTTTTTCCTTCTCCTGATCATTTACTAACTCTGTCAAATCTCTTTTTACTTTCTGTTATTAACTCTTCCTCAGGTGTCCCCTGCCCCTCCTAAGTCCAGGGTGAGTTTGCTTTACATTGTTACTTTTGTATTGCTTAAAATTTATACTCAGACATAAATTCACAAGTAAATAGATGATACAGTTCTTTTTACTGTCTACTGATAAGAATGCAGTGAAATTAGTAAATAGAGTAAATAGGCAAACATCTCAGGACAGACAGTTGGAGTCATTATATATAGAGCAAACTCTAGACCACTGAACCTCAAGGTGGCGACACTGAGACTATCATTTATTAATAATTGGTATATTTTTATAATAAATACATTTTTATGAAATTATTTGCCATTCATCCCAAAAGAAAAACAAAACAAAACAGTGTTCAGATCACTAGAACTTTCCCGTTATCCTGGAGCACTCATGTTTAATAATGGTCAATAAAAAAAAAAAGAGAGTGAACAATGTATTGCCTCTTATTGGAGGTGAATGACACTAACCAGAGCTTATTTGTAAATTTTAAGTAGTTGTTCATTTGCACACTGCTCTGCTCCCACAGTGTTTTACTGACAATGGCAATGCAACATTTTGATCAATCATATTTTGTTCAGGCTGAAAAACGAAAATGTTTCAAAGAGTTTGGTCCAGCACCTGCTAATAAAAAAAAAAAAAAAGGTTTTGGATCTTTGCACTTTTTCCTTTTCACCATTTACATCCTGCACCTATAAACCGCAAATTTGCAGACTACATAAAATTTGCACAAAAAGTATGAACACACACGTACAACATGCAAAATAGGCCCTTTAACCAGACTGCTTGAAGAGAATGCATCTAAAGAAATACTTCCACATTTCTGGAATAATGCTTCATTCACTTTCTTGCCAAGAGTTAGATGAGAAGATTGACAGCTGGAGCTGGAGCCAGCGGCTGGTTAGCCAAGCTTAGCGCAAACAAAAGGAACGGGGAGAAACTGCACCTACCAGCACCACTACAGCCCACTTATATTGTGCGCTGTGTTTCATTTGTGTAGTCCAAACTGAAGCGGAAAAGGACAAGTTGTAGTTTTACAGGGGGTTATGTGCCAGGGTATTTCTTGCAGACTTACAGGAAGACACTGCACCTGTCCAACACACAGCCCGGCATATAACCCCCTGTTAAATCACAGGCTAATGTTTTTACGCTGGCTTTTTGTAATGTTTAAACAAACAAGCTAGTACACGGTGATTATTGGGCTTTAGAGCTGCTGGTAGGTGAATTTGGTAACTGTTGGATAGCACCAGGCAATGCGTTTCCCCTCGTTTCCAGTCTTTGTGCTAAGCTAGCTGTAGCTTCACCATACAGAAGTGGTATTTATCTTCTCATCTAATACTATGTAAGAAAGTGAATGTTATATATTGTGAGTATTCCCCATGATGCAGCACCATTCTTTTAAAAGGCTGTATTGTATACTTCACACATTTTTGTCTATATTTAGTATAGGTCTCTGGTCTCTGGCTTTCTTACTGCTGAATGTCACTAAATTTATGCTCTTTTCAATGTGAGCATCTGCCTTGCTCCTCTCTCCTTTCCCCCACATATCTGCCCCCCTTCCCTCTGTTCCTCATCTGCTCCTGCCCCCCTGTGACCCTGTGACTTCTCCCCCCCTGGACGGACCCTCCTACCTGCCTCCTCTCCTTCCCATCCTGCCTTTGCACTGAGTAAGACACACATTTCTATTTGTCCCCTCTCTCTTTTACCTCTTGTCCATGTCTCTTGTGTCTCTACACATCCAGTGGAGAGGACTAGCAGCCAAGATAGGCCTGGTAGGTGGTGGAAACTGCACAAACACAGAGGTATCATGCCTAATTAAACTGAAGCAAGGGCAAGCGAGGTCATCCTCCCAAACTGACTTTGAGTGTGACGCCTGTAGCTCTATTTCCACTTTGTCTCCATCAACAACTTTAGCCATTGTAATCTGTCCATACATCAGTGATAATGCCCTCATTTCCCTCTGACTTAAGTCCATTTTCAAGTAGATCATCCCCTTTTTGTAGCTTTGCAGCCTGACTTATCCATATCATGTGCATCTATTTTATATTTATGATAACAGGCATTATTCTGCTCTTCATTAGCCTTGTTTCATTTCACAACTCCTCTGTGGGTGGAATGAAGTGAGGCTGCCTTCTCCTTCATTTGGCGACGCTATCAACACTTAATTTAAGGTCCTCGTAAATGTGCATGCGTGTGTGTGATAGCGTGCGTTTGGTTATTCTGAATCGTGAAGCAGCAGAAGGGTGGTTGGGGGTAGAGGGCTAAAATGGTGTAAACAAAAAAAAAAAAGGCCCTGCTAAGGGACTGCATGAAAATTATCAGAAGGGGGGGTCAACGAACGGGAAAGGAATTATAATTTTACTTTTGGCTGAAGTCATGGCTGTCTGACATTTTATGACATTTTTTTTCTCATCCTTAATTTAACTTACAGTCCAATCATCCTTTGCAATATACAGTAGTTAATAGTTGCAATGGTGGCCCACAATAGTACAATTACAATATTAAGGTTGAAACTGGGGTACATGTATAAAAACATACCAATTGAACACAGTCAAATTGATAAAGACATATTTTTCTCTCTGTTTCTTAACTCTGTCCAAAAATGGAGCTTTTCCAAAATGGCCTCCAGAGTGTGCCAGTCTGAAACCACTGGCTTGGTGAGGATGAGGATGAAGAAGAAGAGATTTAGCCGGTTTTATGTGTTTCACTGTATACAGGTGTCTCTACAAAAAACCTAAAAACAACCTGCAATGAAATTCCCCCCACTTTTTATCTCAAAGAGGAACTGCCATTGGTGGTTTGAAATTTTCAGCAAAATGTAAGCAAGAAACTTTTCCTTTTCACACCAAACTTTGCTGCTTTGCAGCTTTTCTAGCTCACGGTGCCTCACACAAACTTCTTGGATGAAAACCTTGCCAGCAATGGGACACAATTATACTGTAAAAGTAGGATGGAATTGGATTGGACCAAAATCAATACGTAGTCTCCAATATTTTAGGTTTTTGTAGAACACACCGATCCATGACTCCTCAGCACACCCTGGAGAAAGAGGTCTCATGCATTATCTCCCCTTACTCTCTGAATTTTTTTTACCACCCCCCCACTGAGTTGAAAATGAACACAGGGCACTCTGCCACACGTCAGCGCCCTGCCTAACATCTCTAAGACAGTTTTAACACACTGACTCTTTTTCTCCCTCTGCCAGGGCAACCAGAAGTCACAGTCTGCTAAAGCCAAGAAGGCCAGTGCTGGGGACGGCAAAGGCACCCTGACTAGGATCTTCAAAATGGTAAAACAAACAAACAAACGAACAAAAAAAAAAAACTGCATGTCGGACACTTTCCTAGTTATTTCCCAGTGGCTTCTCTACCCTCCTCCCCTGGAAATGAAATCACAAAGAAAATGGAATATTTCCCTAATCATTTCCTACCCATTCTTTTCTGCCTCAGTGATGATATCAGCGGCAGAGTGAGTAACTGATACCTGATGGAGGGGTAGGGTTGAGTTTAACTCACTTCGCATTTGTTCAACATTTATATGCTTGGAAGACATCCTAATCTCATTACTACCGCGGCAGCAGCAGAATAATATGAGGCTTTTAGAGACAAGATAGATCAACCGTGCACGCTACAAGCTTTATGCCAGCTCTGATGTAATCATGCTGTAGATGGCAGATCGTACCATCTGCGTTCTGATAAGGGACTCAGCGAGGCTATAGCTTAGCGTACTGAAACTGCTTTACAGGGAAATGGTTGCTTAGGCACACTGTATAATATAACATTGTCAATCAATATCATCAATCACTGGCCACTCCCGGCAAGCTCCTTCAGGTGCTTTGGTGGACTAACTGCGCACAAATATTGGTAAAAAATACAAAACTGATCATCAAACACACACAGTCCAGTTGTGCTGATATTAAAGATCTAAAGTTTTTTTTTTTTTTTACAAGAAATAACAGCGATGATGGCAGTAAACTTAAAAGTTACTTTTTAAAACATTTTCCAGACATAGTTATAAGGAGTGGTTGTGTCTAGCACATAACAAAATGAAAATAACATGAAAGCAAAATGTATTTAAATTAAAACAAAAAGGGGAAAATAGGCATAAAACATCCAACAACAGAAGGCCATTAAGGCTCACATATCTACACGTTTCATTAGCGGTTTGACTTTTTAAATATGAATATCTAATTAAAAGTATCATAATAATTGCTTTTATAGTGTGTGAAAAGTGACTGTAAATACATATCTCTAAGCAAGTTTAAAATGTTGATAATGTCCTGTTATTGATTTATAAAGAACCATTATATGATAATTATAGCTGTTATAATCAATTTTTTTATAATAACAATGGCTAAAATGATTATGTACAATGTGAAAGGGGCTGTGTGACCCAACTCTGCAGTTCCCCTCAGCTCTCTGGAGCATTTTAGCGTCTTTCAGCTCATTGTTGTGGTTTTTATGGTCTGCAACTTTACCGTTTCGATTTTGTTTCACCATCCCATCAGCATCATTTGAAGTTGCTGCAGGCAGCTGTTCTCAGCATCAACAACAACAACAAAAAAAGCTCTGATAAACCCTCTGTAGGCTACCTGCCTAGCAACAAGACAGAGTTAGCAACTAGCTGGTGAACACATTGAAACATTTAGCAGCTAAAGAGCCAAATATTATGTGGACCAAATCGGAGGAAAAAAATTGATATTGGACTTAAATTCCTCAGGTGGCGAGAAGCACAACTTCAGAGGAATCCGCCTGTTAAATGTGTAAATCGACAGCTGATTGCTAACATTTGCTAACAGGTGCTAATATGACCATGTTCTTACAGCTTATTGGGCCCAAGTGGGCAGAGAAATACATTGAGAAACCCATAAAAATGTCTGAAATTTATATCCATTTACAACTATATTATAGTGTGTTATAAACAATTTTTAAATGTTCATAGTTCAAGTGTTGGAAAATGCAAAATAGGGTGTTTAAAATAAACTTGATCTGAGCTACCTGTTGTTAGCTATATTTAGCATCACAGCCACTACTAATGGTGGTTCCTGCGCATCGCAGACAATAAAGATGAGCTGAAAAACAACCTCCGTTAGCACGTCTGACCTCTGATAGAATGGAGAATGTCTAACTTTGTGTAAAGTTAGACATCAGTGGAGAAATAATAGATTCCCAGTCAAAGTGCATTTCCCTGTACTGGGGAAGCGACCTTTGGATGAGTTTTGGGTCCAAAATTAATTACACAACATACTTTAAAAAAACAAAAAACAAATCGCCATTCAAGCAACTCTAACAGGTTTAAGCTGAAGCTGTTGGTGACCGTGTTCACTTGCTGAAGAGCTTCCAACAGGAAATGTCAAAACTGCCTGGAGCACGGATGGAAGTCATGACTCCGTTCTCCTGTTATGACTAAGTGAACGGAGGTTTTAAAACTCCCGCTCTGAAAGTTTCAGGACATTCAATCTGCTACTGCGTATAACACTTTCCCAGATTTTCATTTGGCACATATTCATTAGCACTTACTTCAGCCCGCTGTATGCACAACTGCTTGACTTTCCAATTTACAGAGCAGGTCCAATTTGGCTGATTTGTTTTCATATATCATGAAAGTCATGTTTTAATTAGCCAGCCACTCTCACTGTACCTTAGTTAGTTTAGCAGTAATTGAAGGTGGAGAGAAATCCAAATTTCCCCGGGGCTGCATCCTCAATTGTAGTGGCTAAATTGTTGTCATTAACCTAAAGGAGAGTAAACAGCTCTGGAGATGAAGAGCTCCTGGGAGGCTTGTTTCAAATCTCTCTGATACAATAATAAGCACTGACTGAGTGCCATTGCACCATCACTTCCGTTTCTTCTGCACATAAATGGCATCATGGTACGAATGGAAATGAGCGTAAAGCCATATTCACTTTTAATTAATGTTTCACACTTTGTTTCTATTCATTTTCTGCTTTCATTTCCATATTTAAATCTATGTACGGTTGCTGTATATTCAGTTTTTCTCCTTCATGACAGACAATGAATATCATCTTAAGAGGCCATAAGAAAATCTTAGAACAAAAGCTCAGTCCTCAGCTTTCATTTTATGAGGAGGAGTAAAAAGCTTCTCACAATATGGATTATCTTCTTAAGTAATCCATAAAGATTTGACTCATTTGTATAATCCTTCTCCCTTTCAGAGTCCTCTACCCTTCAGACTTTTTGAATTGAATGAGAGAGTGGGATGGAAAAAGTGCAATATTGTTTCAGAGACGGCTTTGTAATAAACACAGAACATCTAATCTGGAACTTTGGGGGGGGAAAAAACAAATGGAAACTGGGAGGTTTTGCCTCTGAAAGGATGAAATGCCTGAAAACCTCAAGGAAAACACATTTGCCGTGAAGCAATATGTAATAACCTGTGGTCCATGGATAAGCTGCAACCATATTTCCTATCCACCGTTCTTTTCTCTTTAAGGACAAGTTAGGAACTTCCTCTTACATCAACAAGCATCGCTCACTAACCTGCTTATTTCTCACGTTACAGGACTGCTCTGACTTTTCACTGTCAAGCCCTGGTCTCATTATTCAGTCGGAAACCGTGTTACAGCTAAGAAGCTGGCGAGTTACTTAATGTGATGGCGCATGACAACAACTCTCAGGGTTGATGACAGAGCTGGTAAAGCCTGATGAAATACTTTCTCTGTTTTTCCCTAAAAGCATTTTCACGCCGATAGTGACGAGTTTGCAAATGTCTTTTAATGGGTTTTTCTTCCCGCTGATGACTCATAATGACAGTCATCAATAGTGAAGACCAAAATTGAGCTGTCAGAAGTTATTGGCTGCAATTGCTCGTTCCTCAACATGCATTTTGCTCAAGTGTGGGCAAGGGCCAAGAGCTGTCTACTGAGGTGAATACGCTCATCGTGCACTGAGCGAAGTGACCAATGGGCCAGACTCCAAAGACATCAGAGTAGTCCTGTAATGCTGCAGCAGACCTGCAGGGCTGAATCCTCCACATATTCATCAGATATGTCTTGTCTGTTATACAGGGAAGCAGGAGTGCTTCTCCAGCCAAACGCTGAGGTCCCTCTCTACAACCCCTTCCAACAGCATGTGGGCAGATGTTCAAGAACACGGGACTAAAGTGGGGGAAAAAAAAAAAAAAAAGAGGAAGAAAAAGAGGAAATCTTCTCACCCCTTACACTCACCTTCCCCTCCACCTCTGATAACACTCTAATGTTCGCTAAATCCCTCATCTCTCCTATTGCCGTCCCACCCTTTTGGCTGGTAGATAGCGACACAATCTGTTGCCCTCCCCCCTCCCCCCTGCATGCATTGTGCTGAGTCTGTGAAGTCATCATCATTGGTGTGAACTGTTTGCTGAAGTTGATCCTGAAGCCGCTCACATGTGCAGCCTGAATGACCCCCCTGGCCCCTGCCGTGGCTCTCTCTTTGTATACTTGTGCTTGAGTTTCTGTGGACGTCTTTCACGGTTTCCCTAACAAGAGGTGGTTGAACTGAAGCAGACCTGGAGCAGTTGAAAGTTAAGGCCGGTGCAAGTCCGACTGACTTGACCGTCACTGCCGCTTGCTGATTGGATGAAAAGACCGGGTTGTTTCTGTTCTAGTAAAGAGCGATTTTCTGTCTTGTCACACTGTGTTTGTCATTTCCCTCAAACCTTTTCCTGTGCTCCCAAACATAAACCTGTGTTTGAGTTTTGTTTTGCAATGGACTTAACAGATTTTGCATTATTACGAGAGCCATTTTGGTCACCGTGTGTTTTCATTCAATCCTTGTGTCTTAGCTGTAGTTAAGTGTCCTGTCATGAATGTAATGTTGATCTATGTTTGTCATTAAGGCTGGCTGTGGATTTTGTGGTAAAAGTTAAATTTCTAAACTTTTCTAAATCAGTTTTCTGCAATAGACACTGAAAAAGTAGATAAATTAGTCTTTTCTAATGTATCATTTCTTTTTCAGTCCATGAGATAATGGCATAAACTAATTTTCCTTTCCAGATATTTAATTAAATTATTTCGTAGTGCACTATTTTCCACTTTTAAAACTTCCAGACTCTGAATCTAAAGCGTGATGCCAGATTCAGACCATTCATCTATGCTTTAATGTAGTCTAGTCCTCTTTGTCTTCACTGTTTCTATCTTATGCACAGCACACATTCTGTACATGAAATTCCAAAAAAAAAAAAAAACCTCGCTCAAAAACAAATGCCTTTCCTTCTGACTACCAAAAACAATGTGCTGTGTTTCCTTTTTGTGGATAGTAAAAGAAGAAAAACCAACACAAACACAATTTCAAAAAGGTGCTCTGTAACTAACGGTACTGACACATTATAAGGTGTTACTTGAGAATGTGCAAGTTGAAAGTTTTCTGACACAAAGTCAGTTGAAGAAAAGTTCAGCACTGCCACTTGCGCTGTTCCCAACATCCATCTTCCAGAAGCAGGCACGTGTGACGTGTAGCGTCCATCTCTCCAACTGTTTGTGTGTGCTTGAGCCCTATGAGTGCTGTGTGGTGTTTTTTTTTTCTGAATGGATCCTGTGAATGAATGTAAAGATCCTCCTCATTATTGTATGTGTAATAAAACATGACCAGCCACTTAACTGAGAATAAAAAATTAAAATTATAAAACCAACTCTACTTCCTGCCTTGTGAGGTGTGTGCTTTGTCTGCCTTGGCATGGCCAACAGCGAATGACCCATAACAACACACTGAAGCAAAGGCAAGTGGTGTTATGGGGTCGAGTCACAGCGTCGCAGCAAACAATGGTATGACAGTTTCTTTCCTAAAGCCAGAATTCATGACTCACTGGGGGATAATTAGTCATGCCAAGCTTTCCGAGCCACTCATGACTGGAGGAGATGGAGCACCATTCAGGCTCAAGTATACTCCAACAGAGTATATGCATTTTCATGACATGTTGAGATGATAAAAGCACACAAAGGCTGGATGTGGCAAGGAAAATATGCATGAAACACGCTGCTGGCGGCCAATTCATATTTTCCAATTCATTTATCCCCAACAGAACACAATGGAAATGATTTCTCCCTACCTACATCTTCAGTCCCTTTAAATAACCAGGTCAGGTTTTCCCACGCGTCAATCTTTGTACTGATTAATGAAACACATATCAGGAGTGATGCAAATGCCAGCCACAATCCAACCGTACGAATTCCACTTTGAACACGGAAAAAGCATACAGACTTGTCATGGCTAAATAAGCGGTCGAAGAAATAGGCCCCGTAACAGGCGGAGGATGGATTTCTTATATTACAGGAATGTGAGGATAGTGTGGTGAGAGAATGGAAAATGTGTTGTAAGGGAGAGTGAAAAAAGGAGTAATTCCAAAAAGAAATTCCTTCAATGTGGCTCCTTAAATGCACGGTTTGACATGTTAGGACATTTACCTGCAAAATATTTGAAGATTGATACCAATTAGCTTAGCTTACCACAAAGACTAGAAGCAGGGGGAAACAGCCAGACTCTGTCCAAAGTTTAAAAAATCCGCCTACTTTACATCATACATTATATCTTGTTTGTTTAATGTGTATAAAGACTTAAGCGTAAGCAGGCGTTTAGACTGAAAACAGCCCTGTGTAAAGCAGGGGGCTGTGTTGGTGTGGGCCTGTTGTTTAAGGTATGGGTGAGACATGAAGTCTGATCCAAGGCTGGTTTGAGTTTCAAGCCTTATCAAACACAGCACTGTCCTGTTGTAATACTATGAGACAGGATTTGACAACTATCAAAAGATATCACAGCAGTAATTATTTTATCTGCTGCTGTGATGATAGGAGGTAAATAGAAATGTCACGCTAGATTTACTAAGTAATCTCCAGGGAGTGTGTGCTTTCATGTATCTGATTGGCCGGCCAATGCCTCGCCAGGGAATTTGCCAGACGACCTTGCACTTTTTGCTGGAGCCCCGGCAGCCCCGCTACGTCTGCGCCCCAGAAACTACAAAACATGATTTTCTGGGGAGTTATTTGCAGAGCGAGACGGGCTGTGTCCCTTTGCTTCCAGTTTTTATGCTAAGCTAATCTAAATCATCTCCTTACTCTAAGTGCCCAGTGAAGTTCTCTTGTAAGTCCAGCAGGTATCGTCACATTTACTCGTCCAAATGTGGGGTGCATATCCTTGAGGTCTTTTAAATGTGCTGAATGCACGTGATAAAATGATAAAACAGGGACCCACTTGCGAAAACATTACGACTAGCAGTCAGAAACTTCAAAGGGTACCTTCAACACATACATATCGTCTCATTTAAGTCTCGGCGTGAAAGCAAACAAGTGCGTTTTAAACACAGGAGAAATTAAACATTTCATCTGTATTACTTTAGTCACTAAACAAAAAGAAATGAGTTTAAATTAGTAGAAAAATTACTTTAATCTTAATTTATTATGGACAATAGAAAATACAACTGCAAAAAAGAGGGGGGAAAAAAAGAGCTTATTGTCTGTACATTGGCTTTGCTTCATAACAAATGCATCATAATGCCTAAATTACAACTTTCCAACCAACCCATGTTGTGGCAGTTCATCAGAAAATATACGCCATCTAACTACACTATTTACAAAGTGAACTACAGTAAAGACCATGCCTGCGGTGCAAGTTTAAATGATAGGACGACAACAGGAAACACAATGCTGACACGTTCAGTCAAAAAAGCTCCAACAGCATCAAATCCAGAGCAGTGTGCTCACAGCTCAGTGGCAAGCTTTAAACAGGTTTGGCGCTGCTTTCTAAGAAAAACATAGATGTAACAAACTGCAAATGACATTTCACTTCAAGACGAAATATGTACAGTATAAATAAGTAAAAAAAAAAAAAAAATGTAAAAAAAGACATTATTTGTAAACCAGTGAAAAGGGATTTCTACTTTATGTGCTGTTTCACAGTTGCTTTTGAAGCGATGACAGCAGTACAGTTGTTTGCAGCTCTGCGTACGTCCCTGTGAACAGACCAGTAATAAAGAGACAAGACGCTCGTCTCTGGGGAGCGTTCTCGCAGAGTTCAGTTTCCTCTCTTTGCAACTGGCTCAGAATTAGAGGGACCTGCATCTCCTGACTGGAGAATTCTCTGGGATGCCTGTGTTTATTGAGCCAAACCTCTCTGGAGGTTATCATATTGATGACAATCAGACGGTAGCAAAACAGATAAAAGTCATTAAGCCAATCAGAGGGAACCAGACTCCCCTTACCTCACTGCTAATTTGTACAAACAGCAGGGGACTGCTACCAGGGTAAAAGCCCTCAATATACAGTGGAGCAAATCTAAAATGTCTCCAATCTTTTTCTGACCAAATAACCCTTTGGAGAAGAGCAATTTATTTGGCAAAGCTTTGTTGTTGCGGTGTAAACTCAGTCAGTGCTTGTTACACTGTACGGTGCTTTTTTGAATCTTGGGACTCATGGTTTATGGTCAGGGGAAGACATTCTGCCAATCTCCGGATGATTCAGGAACAACCTCCAGGTCAAGTTCAGGAGTTACCTCGACCTGAGGTGCTGTTTCTTCTTGGCCTAGGGACACTTCCTGGATCTGACCTGGAAGGAGAGAGAGTCAGAAAATGTGGAATGAGAATGGCTTTGCATAACGCTTGTGCAGTCAAATACTCCCCGAGATGGGTAATAACAGCGCTTTGTAAACCAGAAAAAAAAAAAAAAAAGCACATTAACCCGCACTTACAGAGCAGCACCAGCAGCTCTGATTCTGTATTCAATTTGCCAGTGGCTGTCATGCAAATGAAACCATTCGTCAAAAAGCAATCTTCCCCTCCTCACTCCTCCAACATTTGTTTCAATATCTCGATTCTCCCCGTTTGCTCTGACAACACCATATCTGTTACACAAACTATATAATAAGACCTGACAGATGTGGAACATGTTCATTGTGAGTTGTAAATATGGCATGAACCATGTGTCATAGTACATTCAGCTTAAAATTACTCGAGTACAAAACAACAATAAGCCATTTTGGCACAGGCTGAGAGGTTCAGACACGCTTTTTCTACTGCTGCAGGCCACACACCGAATTGAGTTTTACAGTGGGAGTCATTTAATTATCTCTCTCTAGTTGTATTCTGTATATCTGAAACACTTCAAAAACATATTCATTATGTTGCAAGGGCACGAGTGTGCACTCTGAACCTTGCTGTGTTTCTCGCAAGCAAAAATGACAATAGAGAGTCTCTCTCTTTGATATAGACAAACAACATGAGGATCCAAACAAATATGAACAATCAATTTGAACTTTTCAAAATATTTTACCCTTGTGAACATGCCTACAATAATTGAGATCCTGTTATTTCCAAGGGATTCTTGCCAAAATATGGTTCAGTTTCCCCTGAAAAAAAAAATAGTGTACTTGCGGGATCCCTGGATTTTCCCTTAAACAACCAAAATGGCTGTGAATGGTTGATATTCCTTCCTTGCTACTGCACACAGTAAATACCTCAGGTCAGCAGTATTAAAATACATAAAACTGGTAAGAGGATATCCTGAAAAGCAGAGGATCAGGTGATTTCTGTTAGGATGGCCTTTCCACAATTCAATAAATAACATTGAGAAATAAGAATTAACCTGATTTTATGATGAATTATTGGCAGTTCTGTTTCTAAAATCCAATTTCATTTGTAGCGAGAAACCCAGAGAAAATAGTGATATAAATTCAAGGGAAGATAATCATTATAAAATCATGTGAAAAATGTCTTCCCTTGTCACATGTACAGTAGATAATGACCAATATGACTCACTCCTAGTGTATAGCTAAACATTCTATTTCATATTTAAATAACTTGTGCAATTAATACAAAAACAAGACCAAGAGTCTACAGCCATGCAAGCGACTCTGAGATTATAACTTAAGGAGCACTGTGCTGACACTAGCTACATGCTTAACGTCACAAATTATGGTATCGGACACACTGAAATTTTGACCTGATGATGACATGAGAAGAAAAAGTTAAGGAATCACCAGAGCTATTGCACTTCATCCTGAGGGGGACATGAATGAGTGTACCAAATTTCATGGCAATCCATACAACAACAGTTGTTGCCACATTTCTCTAAAAACCCAAAATGTGAATCTTTTGTTGGCCAAAAGTCTGAGGATCACCAAAGTCAGTGGGATTCATCCTCTGGGGACCATTAAGGTCTCTACAATATTTCATGGCAATCCAGTGAATAATTGTTGAAATATTTTACACTCCTATAGCCATGCTGCTACCGTGACTAAAAAACTGGCAAATGCTTGTAAAAGAAATAAAAATGTCCTCTAATGTCACGTGTACCCACAGAGGCTTTGAACTACTTTCCCACTAAAAATGATGTTGATGAAAATCTTTGCATGACAGCATCAGTGAGAAATCAGACTTCCATAACGAAGACAAGCAGTCTGCTATATCCCCCGTGAGTATGCTGTCACATCAGTAAGCTTTAACTGTGAGCTCCGTACTCTCCATATCGCTCATCTCAATCTCAAAGCCTTATTTAAACCTGGATGACCTTTTCAGGAAGTTTAACAATATTTTACACAATATTTTACTGGTGTTTCATGGTTTGCATGACAGGAAATCCTGAAAAAGCAAAAAGTGAAGCTGTAACCTTGTTAAATCTGGGCCTTACTCCCAGCGACACTACAGAAGCCAGGGTTTCAGACATGGCTTTTTAAATTATCGATACCCAGCGAGCTTGGGGACCTGAGCGCAAGCTCTGTCAGCATTGTTCTCCTCCTCGAGTCATCTTCAGTAGGCGGTCTGCCAGACTCCGATGTGGGATGTTTGAATGAAATGAATAACAATGTGAGTATGTGCTGGATGCACTCTTGGCCAAGCTTAACCCAAGGGGAGCCAGAGCCTAAATCTTGACCAAGGCTGTCAGGAAGAAGTAATGACTTAACCATCAGGACATGCGTTCGCTGATATCGAAGAGGAAGCTGTGCCGACAGCTTTCAAGTGAACAAAGACGATGAACCTGTCACTGCAGTTTTCCTGCTCTACGGTATCACCGAGCCTGCGGGAAGGGGGCATGTGCGTGCGTACGCATTAGTGGTGAGCGCGGGGGTGACAGAGCGTTGGCATTGTAAGGCGTGTTCTCGACAGATAACGAGAGGGATTGTCGAGGGATGAGCTACAGACACGAAACCTGAGCATGAGAGAGAGTTAATGTTCCGCAGGGGAAGGTCAACACTGCCTTTCAGCGGCCTGAAGTGCTCAGGGATACTTTTTAATGTGCTGTGTCTTACAAATACAGTGTCTATTATGAAGGAAAGTTATGTGGACTGTGTGTGATGGCCATGGGAGAGACAGACACACACAAACAACACAAGGTGGAAAAGGGGACCTCATAAAATGCTTATCTATCCTGATACTCTTGGACAAACTGTTCTTGTGTGAAAGTGAACTAAGCTGACAGAGACACAACAGGGAGATGATTACTGTGTTTCTCTGCCCAGCTGCACAAACAGCTGCCCGTGTGTCCCAAGTGTTTGTGTGTGCGCACTGGTGTGATGCCAGTCAGCTGCTCACCGTAGCCGTGGGATCTCTTCATGTGGTGTTTCATGTTGCTCTTCTGTGTGAACCTGATGCTGCACACCTCACACTTGAAGGGCTTCTTTCCAGTGTGCTTGACCATGTGGACCTGCAGAGCGCTCTTCTGGTTGAAGGCCTTGTCGCACTGACTACACTTGAAGGGACGCTCGCCTGCGCAAAAACAATGATCCACGGTTAGTTTTCATGTGCTGCATTTAGTATTTTTCAAATCATTAAACCACTGTCAGAGCATTTGTGATATACTGTTTCCCAATCATTTGAACGGGAAAGTGGTCTCAGACAGTGTTGTCTTTAAAGTCTTCTTTTGTCCAACCATCATTCCAAAACCCCAAAATTACCATTAGCCAACGGATTCTTGGCATTTATGCTTAAAAGATGATTTGCTGCGGATCGATTCATTTATTTACTAATCATTTCGGCTCTACTTCAAAGCTTTCCACCGTTGTTGTTCTAGTTGCCGACTTTACTTTCCCCTCAGAAGTTGTTAAGCAGAGGCTGTATCCTGACACAGAGCGTGATACATTTTGTTAGTGGATTATCTTCTAAACAATGCCCACACACTGAATGTATTGCCTTTAACGTGTGACATAGAACTTGTGCTCTTTTTCTCCAAAAGGTAGTGTTTTCCGTGGTCTTTATTTTAAAGTTGTGGCGGTATACTACCCATCAATGTACTTAACTGTGTTTATCAGCACTCTGATGATTTCTTTAAACCCTTAGTTACATGTTTTATCAGTAGTATTCAAAGTTATCTAAGGTTTTGTTCTGGTTTTATCATGAAGAAATATTAAAATTGCAGGGTCAGCAAAATGATACTATATTTGATCAGTTGCTAGAATCGTAAATTAAAACCCACAGTGTATATAAGGCTATTCTTTGCATATTCTTGTTTTGCTTGTCTGTGTCCTCTTGAGAAAAACAAGCAGGGGACAATTTAAAGTTTTGCTGCTGGATGTCATTGTGATAAAAAGTTATTTTTTGATAAAGATTATTTTTACTCCTTTTAGCAAAGGCATTTGGGTATCTTCTAACGTAAAAATGACAAAGCAGGGGCACTTTTAAAAAGCAGAGTTCTTTTCTGACTTATTATGCAAGGATCTGCCACCTAAAGCACTTCATAAAGGGATCTTTGGCTACACTAGAGTCACTTTTCCTTGTCAAGCCATCATTCCATGCATTCATTAAGTTGTAGATCTAAGAATGAGTCAATAAATCAGCTATAAACGTCAGGCAAAAGCTAGGAATAGAAGGGAGATGGAAGTTTTTTTTCCTTGTAACTTTTTTCTTTGAGACAAAACACAGAAAGACAGACACCGTGAGGCTGTGAGATGAACCAGAGGAGAAGAGGTCCAATCAGAATCTTCCTTAACACAAATGAGTCTATTCAAATGGTAATGGGGCAACGGAATTGTTTCTTTATGGACACTGAGGGCTGATGTCTGGCTGCCTAGGATTTCGCAGGGAGACGAGACAGTCAAGGCATTAAGCTGAATCTGTCCATGTATGAATGTATGAATTAGTGAGTGTGAAAGGGAAAGCTGACAGCTGCTGAATATCACATCCAGGAAAAGATCCAACTTTTACATCCAGTTCTTTTCACAATTTTTTAAAGGACTGTTTCAGGACTCAATAAGTCAATAAGTACTTCGTGTGGGAAGGCATAGGAAGACATTTCCCTGACTAAATTGAGAAATTTTACAACATGGAAGCGAATCAAAACTCTTTTTTTGTCCCCTGTATATATAGTACTAATACTGTTACACTGGTAACCATACACCCGTGAGATAACATATGCACACAGAATTTTTAAACATTCTACAGATCCGACCTGCAGGTTTCCATGGTGCTCACATGTTTCTCTTCATTCACACAACTTCCTTAAACCTCACAGATGTATGACATTAAACATTCATTTTGGAAACCAGGTTGTGAAACGATGTCCTGTAATATCCAAAGCCCCGAAGTGTTCAATATTAAATAAATAAGACATATGAAAAAATTGTATAAGTCCATAAAAACAAAGGAGCTGTCCCTGGAAATGACCCCGATGTTAACTGAGAATTAACGACAGACCGGAAAGAAAGACCAGGCAGCAGAGCGGACGGGAAGAAGCCTTGCATTGTTCTTGTTCTGGCAAACAGAGGGGGCTGGCTGCTCGCTACAGCAGCTTCATGTCACTCTTCTTCTACAACTAACCACTTGTTTGCCTAGTTTTAGTGAAAACTGCTGTGTAAAACTCGACCAGACATTACCAAGTGTCAAGTGAATCGTCAGCGTCGCCACAAATGTCTTTTCAAGCCAGGAGGTAACCCAGGGTTAAAATTAGGAATTGTACTACCAGGTGATAAGTAGCTGACTTTTATGTATAAAATCTACTTGGATGAAAGCTGCCATCCGAACTACAAATATAGTGCATCATTTTTAATTCAACACATTTAACATGCTATTTGTTTAGCAGGCGCTGAGGGCTGATGTGGTCCACCTCTGCAACTTGTTTTACAAATCTTACATGGGGATTATGACTTGACTCAAAAAAAAAAAAAAAATATATATATATATAGTCAGAAATTAATCCCTGTAAGGAGAATGGAGATGAAGGAGAGGAGGCAGACTGGATAGGAAGAAGAGTGAAGGAGATAGAGGAGGAAAGGTAAAGAAATGATCACAGAGCCTTCCAATGTATTATTCTAAACAAAACAAAAAAATACAAAAATGAGGCAAGCAATGGAAACCTCTTAACCAAAGTATTTTATCTAGCAGTGTATTATTTATTATTAAAGAACATTTTCTTTATTGAGTGTTCTATTGTTTACCATAGCTTCACTCACCATAGGCTACTGTATTATTTTTCAAACACGGTTTACAAAGTTACTTAGTCAGTACCCGATTTTGTCAGTCGGCCTTTACCATCAACAGTTACCATGGTCAAAATATATGAAACTGGAACCGTCCCCGTTTTTTATTTCAGAAATCGGGTCACCTTACAGCAATGCCAAAGTAATAATGAATTATTTAACTATGCTCTGCTGTAAATAAACACCATGCAGAGACACAGTAACTAGCCTCTTATTTTATTTAGCCTAACATGCTACCTACATAGCTGGCTAACTAGCTAGGCTGAGTTGTGAGCTTGGATTACTACCTAGCATCAAATGGAAGAGCCAGTGTTAGCAGTGTAAAGCGACACATCTTATGAACGAGCTCTGTTCGAGCATAACTGACCTTTAGCTAACTCCTACTGACTAATGCCGCCCCTGAGAAAAACAGTGTCTTTTTGTTCTGTGTGTATATTTTTTCTAAGAAACATCTTTGGAGTCGAAATGCTGCTGCGGTTAGTCTGAATTAACCTGCTGCATTAGCTACTGCTGTTAACATTGGCTCTTCAGTTTAAAGCTAAATTATTATCCAAGCTCACAACACAGCCAAGGTAGTAAGCCGGTTTGGGAGATGCTATACTGTATGCAGCCTCGTTAAGCTAAATAAAAGCAGAGGTTAGTTATTAAGTCTGTATACTGTTTATTTAAAACCGCAGCTATTACTTTGTTATTCTTGTTGCTCTAGCTAACAGGAGATAACTGGCTGTATTCGGTAGCATGTTGAGCTTGCTTGCTTGACTGTGACTGACTCGGATGTGATGTCATGAAAGGTGGCATTATGAAATAAAGCAGAAGTTTTTTAAAAATTTTTTACATTTTAAAAAGTGCATTTTAAAGTAAAAATGTAAAATAAACAATAAAACTAACGTAATATTAAAATAAGAACTTAATTAATTATCATGAAATGTTATTTCAAAGTTTTTTTTATTAAATAATTTCACAAATTGTTAGTGCATTTATATATTTTACACAGTTTATTACTATGATCATTTATTTCCTAATTATTTTATTTAATAGACACTTTTTGGCTGCATTGGTAGTGGCAAATAATTAAAAGTGGTAGATTTTAATTTGATCCACAATGCTGTGATTTTTGTTAGGACATCTACAGTGCAAACTTTCTTCCATAATCCTCTTACCTGTGTGTGTACGGTTGTGTCTTTCTAGCTGGCTGCGCTTAGCGAAGGCCTTCACGCAGGAGGAGCAACTGAAGACTCTGGGTTTCTGGGAACTGGGTGACGGGCCTGGCTGGTGCACCCGTTCATGTTCCTGTAGACAGATCCAAAAAATAAATTTCACCGTTACAGTCTAGCACATTAAGTCCCTCTACTATAATGTGGCTAGAGCTAGATATGTATATCCTTTTGCCCTTGGAGGGAATGACACTGTTTGAACCACAAATCAGAGCAACTCAGGAGGGTCTGGACACCCTAACAATAATTTTTAAAGAGACTTTGAATTGACACTTTGTCTTGCCTTTTTCTCTTGTGTTTTCTTTCTTCTTGTCTAATGTTGTTAATGATGTGCTCTGTTGCTAATGTGATATGTTGAAAAATGAAAAACAAGAATGACATGAAAAATGTGTGTATATAGAAATAGGTCACTTTGAGAAAATGATTGTTTAAGTTTTTAATTTTGTGCTTGTCGCTTTGAATCTGATATTACATAAACTAAATTATTATTTATATGTGGTTCTGATGACTGACTTGAATATTTTATTACATTACAATATTTTATAGTTGACAGGCAAAATACTGTATATGGAAGCTGATAAATTAAGCCAGTATTTTATCTGTTGTGCCTCCCAATAATCTTTATGTCCTTTTACACATTTTGTATCATCAGTTTAAAAACAGGTAAAATTGTTACACTGTGGTACTATGTATTAGACTGAAACAATTTCTGAATAAATTAATTAGTTGTTCCACAGAAAATTAATTTGCAACTATATTTTAAAGTTTTTTACTCAGATATAAGAATATGATGCTTAACTTATGTTAAGGCCATGTTATTGTAAACTTACTATCTTTAGGTTTCGAACGCATTGTTGAAAACAAGCAATTTGAAAACGTCATTTTGCAGTTTGGGATTTACCTTGGTTTTTTTCACAGTTTCTGACATTTTATGGAGAAAACAACTGATTAACTGAGAAAATAATCAGCAGATTAATCATTAATGAAAATAATTGTTAGTTGCTGCCCTACCATGTATAGCTTAACCAATACTAGATGTTTTTAACCAATAGAGATATCAGTACTGTATCAAAGATAAGCTAATAAAGGTCTTGGAAAAACAGAATGGTCTTGAAATCTGAAATATATCAATTATTAAAATATAGCAGTCCACTGGCATAGGCCTGGCCTTTCTAAAGTTAAACAATTGAAAGGCGTTTTCATTTTTTATGAGTAGCTTCTCAAAATGGGAACGACAGCAGCACTACACTGGCTAGCATACTACTCATTCTGGTACTTCAAACACTCAAAAGGTGTTACAGTGAACAAACAATGAGAAAATGATTCTGTGAATATTGTTTAAAAACAGTAAGGATCTTGGTTCATGTATTGTGTCTGGAACGAGATATTCACGATGGACTGAAATAGCAGTGAAATGTTCCCAGAATAATGATGGTAATACTGGACCTGCAGCACTGAGCTGCATTCAAGCCAAATACTGGGCATCACAAAGCACAAGTACACAGGAAAGTGAATGGAAACAATAGCGTAATAAGACTGTTGATAGTGAAAAGGGCAAAATTGCTTATGCTGTAACTGCATCAAGTTTATATGGAGATAATGTCTAGAGGGTGTTTGGGGTCGTTGTGGAGGTAGTGTTTATTAAAAGTGCCTCGGGTAAGTTTGGGAAAAACATTAGAACAAAAATTAGAAAAAAAATAATCTTCAAACATGCAACAAAAAAATGAAAAACACTTACTGTTGCCCTGTTCTCTAGGTTTTCCTACTCAGCCCTTCCCTTTCCAAAAATGTCGAAATATTCCTCTGAATGTGTGTGTGTGTGGATGTGTGTGTGACACGTATTCAAAAAAAAAAAAAACACTAGATGTAACTTCAAGTGACCGGGTAATTACAAAAGTGAATTCAGGATGGAGATGATGTGTTTCAGTGGGCTGATAAACCATGTCCCCTTAATTTATCTGGCTGTCAGGGTCATGTCATGTAAAATACTCAGCCCTTCCCTTTGAGAGTCTACTAATGTTCCCTAACCCAGGTAGTACTGCCTTGTCATGCACAAATATTTTTCAGTGTTTCCAAATCATAAATGCATGATTCTGGCTGTCTGGCTGTAATTAAATGGCTACATTAGTATCCACAGGCCGACAAAATGAAAAATAACAGCACCACCAATTTAGTTCTCTCACCACTGGGCCTTTACAAAAAATAAAATCAACATCCGAGTTCTCACTGCAGACTAATGAGCAGCCTGGGGACCTGGAGAGGATGGGTCTCGGTCCCTCTGACTGTGACACCTACCTAATCTCAGTGTCATTACTTTTATGAGACACAATTACCGCTCAGCATGCTGAGGTACATTTACTAAAGTAAAAGCCTATGGCACAATGGCCTTTTCTCAGAAACATGACACGTGGTGAGGAAAGAGCTTGTGTATAAAGCCATAACTTCCTTCTCATCTTTCCTCCTGATCTGAGAGCCTGAGCATTTATGTGCTCGATTGTGTCAACCACTTCTGGAGGACTGCGAGAAACGAGAGGCACACATGCGCCTCTCCCTGATTTGGCTGTAAAAATCTTCTCAGTTTAAGTGTTTTGTTTTGTTGTTGAGAGTTACAGTTTATAAGAGTCTAATCTGAAATCCACTTGAAGAATTATCCTTACTTTTGCTTCATACAGATAAGCAGCACCTTGGTACTGGTATCCCTTTCCTCACTGACTCTTTGAATCTATCATTTTTCACCCTGTGGTGGAGGCACTGATGACTAAAAAATAAGATTTGTGCCGTTGATTTATTGTCTTTATAAAACCTGGAGTTTCATTCACCAAATGTATTCTCTCTTATATAATACTAAACTCTTTTTTAAATAAGTGGCCACTTTTTTTATAGAGAGGAAGCAGTAGCTGAATGGATATCAGCTTTAAATATAACCCATCAGTATCTTAAATTTAAAGCGGTTCATCATTCGAGTCTACTGTGTGTACACAAGTTCTTACCTTCAGGTGTGTGGCTCGCTTGAAAGCCTTGTTACAGAGACTGCAGACGTGACAGCGGTCCTTGCCGTGAGCTTGCCTGCAGTGGCGTCGCAGTGTGTTGGCATTCTGGCACACCTGATTACAGTAATAACACTGGTTCCGACTGTCACCCTCCGTCTGGGCGTCCTTCCCACCCTTTTGCCCATTGCCAGAAATCTGAATCACACACAAAGCCACAGATTACTTGAGATTCCAATAAATAATGGTAGCTGCATGAGTCTGGTCTTGCAGCAAAAAGTCTAAAATTCTGTCAACTCATGGTGCATATTTCCACAGAAATCCAAAGTTTTTTGATTGATGATTGTGTTTTTATATCCTCCAGATAATCTCTCATATCCATTCATATTAGTATAAAAATCAGCTGGTAGATACATCACAGTGGATTACTGTGTTGCCATCTTAAGTATTTGCTTAATTCGTCAATGCAAAATCTACTTCCACCTTTGTTAGGCAGCTCCTCCCCCATATATAAACCCACAGGACAAACACACATATGTTATATCCACTCATGTTATATCAGATGCTCTGTTTGCAGATTGGGAATGGTGGCTGACCAGTATGACCTGCTGGCCTGAGCTGGCTGGCTGCCCGGGCAGACCAGAGTCATTCAGCACTGCAGGAAATGTCTGACCCTAAGGATCAAAAGAAACTCTGGTAAGGCAGCTGACAAAGTACATGATGTTAAGTTGATCTTCAAACACTCTTAATGAAAATCACTGAATTTTTAAGGCTCTCTAGAGTGCTCTTCAGTAACACATTTTAAGCTAATGTGGATTTTAAATCACTTCACAATCATTTTTTACCTGTGTATTGAGGTTTAGAGTGACACCATCCAGCATACCCTGTGCATCAGCGAGGGTTAAAGTAACACTGCCATCGTTGGCCACGCCTCCTGGTGACATCACTAGGCTCTGGGACGCAGCAGTATGTGACAGGGTGGTGCTAGGTGGCAGGCTGGTAACTGAGAAGTCGAAGAAAGACAGCTGGGATGGAGTGATTTCAGTTTTTATAGCCACAATCCACGACATGCATTCAACTTCTGGCATAGACACATGGTCATCACTTGAATACGGTCCGTATACAACATTGGCCACAAAGGGAATGTAGCCAGTGACTCTAGCTGTTTTTCACCTGTGCTCTATGCCAGAATTTGAATGCAAGCCAAGTGTTTGCTGGAAATGGTGCGGGGGTAATACAGTTTTGATATGAACTCAAACAAATCATGTAACACTAAAACTCTCCCATGCTACACTGGCATGGTTTCTATGGTTACAAGCCACAATGTGAGCTGAACTTTGGACCAGTGGTTGCAGTAAAGGGATCGTCGTGATGACCACAAAATGTGTACCTGTATTTGTTGAGGTGATTGCAACTAGCTGGCTACCAAAGCCCTTTTGGTGACTTCCCTGACTAAAAATAGTAATGACACATTCATAAGGTTTGGTCAGGGAGGAACCTCCACTATATTAGTAGTCACACTAGCCAATTTTTGATTTCTTATTTTTTTCTTATTTTGATTATAATAAGAAGGCCAATATCTGCCCCATACATATCAGTCAAAGTGCAGGTTGAATTGTATTTGCATAAAGAGTACTTGGAATGATTCAGTCTAATAAAAAAAATAAAAAAAACAATGATGCTGTCTGTGTCTCTGAAGCAGTGGGAACGTTTTCCACTTGAGGTGAGAGAGGAGGGTAATGGAGAGAGAGAGAGAGAGATGATACTAGAAATTTGATTAAGTTTCTAGGTGACAAGCAAGCCAGTCAACAGAAAAATCGGGAAGCTATCTCAGACAAAACAAATCATATTAGCAAACTTCACAGCACAGACGCCCTTTACTTCCTTAACACTGACTGGTCTGCACAATTATTAAGTGACCATAATTCACACAAAGTTCTCAATTCAAACGAGCATCCTCTTGATAGATGCATGTACAGTACAATTATAGTATACAACAAAACTGAATACACAACTGATCAGTGTCACTAAAATGTTAATTAAAAATCCTGTCGATTTAGTACAGTTTTATTGTTTTTAGCCAAAGCCCAAGAAGAATTAAACAGATTGAGAAAAAAACAGAAATGTTTGACTAGTTGAACCATAATGAAAGGCCCTTATTAAAGTACCAACAGCAACAAAAGTCAATACATCCTTCATTAGTGAGATTCAATTCTCTCATTTTTTTTTAAAATATTTTGTATGTCCGCCTTTATTTTTGTTGATAGATTCAATCCTCTTGGGCATGGATGATGGCAGTCTAACACAAATCTGTAGAGAGATGTTCACAGATGATTCTTTTCAGCTGCTCTTTGTTGGATGGGTTTTGTTGCACTACCTTCTGCCTTAAACTACCACAAAGATGTTCTGTTGGATTCAAGCCAAAGTCATACTTGGCCAGATCATAGTTTTCACCTTTTTCTTCTTTACAAACTCGTGTGATTTTTGCAGTCACTTTGTTAGTCCTGGCCAGGTCCCCACCAAACATGCAGGACCCCATCTGATCCAAACAATTTAATTTTTCGTTTCATCTGATCAAAGAATGTGTTGCCTATATTCATCAGGCCTCTTTTCATGTTCTTTGGCAAAGTTTAATCTTGTAGTTTTGTGCCCTTTTGAGATTTTTTTTGTGAGCAACGGTTTTCTTCTTTGACGCCATCTGTAGAGGTTGTCTTCATACAATGCCCTTCTCACTGATCAGTCACTGAAAGTTCCATTTCCACAGATAATCCTTGTGCCAACTCAGAAGCAATTACCCGTTAAGTGCAAGGTTGTATAAATACAAAATTGCGCGTGGTGGCCTTTTTGCTGGGGACGGCCCATGCACCTTCTGTTACTGTTAGTTTGGCTTTTCCTACAGCTCGGAACCACTACCTCAGCCATGTTTCACCTTATGTTCGGTAGCCTGCTGATGCTGTATCCTGTCCAATCTTAACGTCTCACAATCTGGTTTCTAACTTGCTCAGGCAGTTCCTTAGCATGTGGAGCCATGAGATGATGTTTCTGAGCTAAAACTGACATTCCAAGTGTGCCAGGGTAAGTTTTGTCTCAAGTGCAGTATATATTTCGGTCCTCTGGAAATCACTATGTAAAATACAACAGCAAAACTGTAAACAATGTCTTTGTCCTCTCTAAAGTCTGCTTACTGCAGATGCTAGCATTCCTGGCTAACTATCGTGCTACCTACAGTACAATAGTAACCTATCATTACTTCCAAAAGTCAAAAAAACATATGCTGACCTGGGACATGCAACTTTACCCTCAGTCTTTTACTATTTATACCATGTATGTATCCAGCAAATATACAGTATATTTATGACATTATTTAAAGGTTGTTGATTAAAATGAATCATAATAAAACATTAAATGGCCAGCTACAGATAGACTTTCTAACTAACTCATGGAGTTAGTGTAAATTAAATAGCTAGCTAAAACTGACATCAGCCAGCTAAACCTAATACAATCTGCTCAAAATAGTAGTTCCAAAAAAAAGAAGGGTCGCTGGCTAGAAATGAGAAACCTGTTTTTGAGAATGGAAAGCCTGACGTGAAGCAACTCTAATCAGTTTAGTGAACAGTCGGTCTGGAGTGCTAGAGAAGTATTCCCCGATCCAATTTTTGGTGTCAATTTTCCATTGCAGCCATTTTTACATTTCTGTGGGATGCGCTGGGCCAGAGCACGCCTTATGTCTGTCTTTCAGCTATTTTAGCTTCTCACATACACTTTGATGACTCTGTATTTGGGGCATGCTCCTAAGCATGCCATTTCATGAAAAGGGCATTAATCAAGAGACTGAGCCTCTCCATCAATGCTTACTTTTAACCTGGGATCTATCGCTGGTTCTGGAGGCAAGGGAAGCTCCTTTTGAACCTTTAAATAGGAATCTGAGCTAAAGTTGCTCTCACATCTAGTGTTATTCATGTTCCCTCTTGCACTGGCTAAACATGTAAGTGAACTACATACACCTGTAACCTTTGTATTTGAAGTAGCTATAGATTCCTGCTGTTTTGGTGATCTCTATTCTTTACTCTCCACCTGTCATAGCTGACAAAAAGAAAAGGTTGTGTTTGGTCACATTTATAGAGGGAGCTAATTCCTTCTGTTAATGTGATCTTCTGTTTGTTGTTTATACCAGCAAGAGGTTTGAGACTTGGCATATGCAGTGTCTGATTCTTCATTTGTTTAGTGTGTTACCAATGGCTTACAGCGGCAAAGACAAAGTGCCCTTGCTTAACATGCAGGCTCATTCCATCAAATGGCTAGCAATTTAATCAGTTCTGCTAAAGTGGGTTGTTGGGGTGATATCTGCCCATCGGCCAGCTGGTTATCTCCCACTTCCCTGCCATACTATTGGCTTTAAGTGGTGACCTTGAGTCAAGTGGTGGTTATGAGTGAGTGGAGCAGGTCATTAAGGCTGGCACGAAGCAGGTCAAAGATGTCTTTTGTGTGCAATTGTAAGACCCCTTCTAGAGCGGAGTTGTGTTGAAAAGAGCTGACTGAAAGAGAGAGGTTGGTTTATTTTTAACCATGAATTTCCAGGAGGCTTTTCAAATCTATTTTTAAAAAAAAGGAGGCCAACAGAAGTAATTAATTTACATTATGTAAAAAAATTCATATCCCCCTGTGTTACCTGTGACTAGAGGTACTCTTTCAGGTACTAGCAAGCACATTTCAATCCCCATTCATATCAGTGAATGAGGGACTGAGTTGTGTTTGCTTAATGTCACAAAGTGATCGTAGCTAGAGTCCATTTGTTTAAAGGCTCACTGATGCCTGTCAAACTCGAAAAACAAAGTGGGACTGACCTCTCCTTCAGGAAGTTTTTATTCTGTCTGTGTTTGTATGTAAGTGCATGCTAACAGAATACAAACAGCAGAACAGAGGGGATGCTGAATGGTTGGCAGTGAGTGCAAGAACAGGGATAGAGCGAGAAAAAAAACAAAAAAAACCCAGAACAGATCAAAGCAATAAAAAACTGTCCGTCATATAAAAGATCTGATGAAAAGGTGTATAATTTTCAACGTGTGGAGTGCAGCTAGTAGCCTGCTTGCCATACTAACTTCAGTACCCCTAAAACCTGCTTTTTGCAACACTGTGTAAGCAAAATTTGTCCAGCCAATTTAGATCTTGCTGTGGCAAAATGACTTCAAGTTAATCATGTCAAAGATGACATCTGAACAGAGTGAGCAGTGTTTGATTTAGTTTTCTTTAGATGGTCAAAAAATAACCATCCTTTCACTTCCTCAACTCAAGAGCAGCTCTGTAGGACATAATAGTTGCTTCAGGGACTGAAGATGATTTGAATATACTTCTTGAATTTGAAGTTATTCTTCTGCCCACTCAAACACAAACCCACATTTGTATACCAGTCCTCACCTGCCATTCCAGTGTTGGCAGGGCTCTGAGGTAGGAGGTGGTCACTGGTGATGGTCAAGGTTGCACTGGTGGGCTGGCTATTGAGTGGTGATGCCAACCTGATGCTGCCGTTCACCTCTGCACCATTAGGGTTGCTATGCTGGGGGAGCAGATCCTGACCTTCAACAATATGGAGAAAAGCCATTTTTAGTGCAGAATTCAAGAAATTTGTTATGATTTTCCACACTGATTTAAATTCAAAGCTCTTTTTGTTCCTTTAGGGGTAAGATAGGATGTAGAATATTTTGGTCCACTTTGCTTGGAAGCCATACAGTGTGAACCATCTTCACTTCTTTAATTAATGAAAGAAACTCAGTATATTGCAGAAAAAAATACTTCATAGAATGTCTTGCCGCAGCATCAAGAAAGAAAAGCAAAAAATAAGAATTAAAAGAGAATAGTTTGCTATTACCTTAGTCTTAAGGATATGAATCCCAATACAATACATATATCAGAATGCTGATTGAAAGGAAGCCCAAGTAATTCCCAGAGGAAATACTGCTTACTCCAGTCATGCAGGCAGGAATGATCTATGCTAACTCAGGGGGTTTCAGAAAAAGTGACACAGCCACAACTTTCCTCTACAGTATGGATACAGCCTATATCCCGGGTTGTTATACGATGAAGTAAATAAAAGATTGGCTTGTGAAGAAGGTGTATCACACATAACCTCTAATGGTTGTGTGTGATACACTGGAGGCTTTTATTCTTGATTTGTGTAGCAGCTTCAAAGAGAAAAAAAAAGGACTGAGCTCTTACTGGGTTTGTTTTTTCTCTGCTTGCAGGCGTGTTTGCCCAACGGAAGAAATCAATGTGTGTGTTACTGATGTTTGAGGGAATGTAATTGCATGTTATTTTGATAGACCTGTGCTGTATAAAGTGATCCATACCTGATATGGTGAGGGTGATCTCTTGAGGATTTCCTGCTGCAGTGCTAGAACCAGCAGCTGAGGCCT